>NC_066556.1:1955639-2110639 GCF_024679095.1 Eriocheir sinensis | reverse complement strand
AAGTCGAGGCTCTCATATACTACCGTGGATGTTGAAAGGATGTGTCATACCATGCATAACCTCAGTATATATTTAAGTGAGATTACTCGTGAAGTAGTGACGCGGGGGTACCTCGGGGGCAGAGCGTTGAAGTGGACGTGAGAGAGATTTTTGACGTGTAATGAAGAAGCGCAGTCACATCTCGGGAAGGGCCTCAAGCACTTCTCTTCAGACACGGTATTTGCACATATTTTCCTTCACCTGTTGCTCCTCCTTCTCCTCATGTTTACCCTGCTACTTCTACTCCCCTTCTGCTCTCGGCCCCGCTCTTTCTGCTTCTTCTCCTCCTCATACACGCTTCTGGCACAACTCTTTTCCTCCTCCTGTTTCTCCTCCTGTTGATCATGTTTCTTCTCCTCCACCTACTTCTCCTTTTCCTCCTCCTCTCCTTGTCCAGCTTCTCCATCTACTTCTCATCCGCCTTTTCCTCTTCTTTGTCCTGCTTCTCCTCCTTTCTTTTCCTCCTCATTTTCCTGCACTTTCTCTTACTCCTCCCTTCTCTTCTTCTTTCTTCTCTTTCCTCTTCCTCTGCTCCTCTCTTCTCTTCTGTCAAGCTCCTGGCATATCTCTCTCTTCTCCTCCTCCTCCTCCTCCTCCTCCTCCTTCTGCTTCTCTTTATCCTGCTTCTCCTTCCTTTCTTCTTTCTCTTGTTCCTTCTCCTCCTCCTGCTCTCCTCCTCCTCATTAGCCACACTCCTCACACCTGACATCACCCTGACACCTCCCCGACGCGTCTTTCCCGTCACCTTCCCCTCACCACCTTTCCTTAACACCTTCTCGACGCCGTTCTCCTGAGTGACGCATCGCCCTCGACACCCTTCCATTCCCGCCGTGTCTTCCCTCCCCTTAGCAATCCTTACCCTTCTGACAACCTTCCCGGCAGCTCTTTCCCTCCTGCTGTCCCCTTTAATGGCAATAAGGACAGCAGATTTACGCCTCTTGATGCCCATGTGTCCCTGTCCGTCCCCCGTCATCTCCCGTCCCTCGACACGCATTCGCCTTCGTCCCCTGCGTTATTATTTTTGATTCATTTAATTAGTCTCGTCATTTCAAGTCCTGATGGTCGGACGCTCCTGTTCTGTTCTGTTCTCCCCGTGTGTTCTGATTTCGCTTGGTTTAGTTCTTTCTCTTCTTTCTGTTCTGTATTATTCACTCCACAACACGAGGAATTATTCATATTTTTGACCTGTTCTTCAACCGGGGAATTCCTATGAAGGATGAATATATAGGCGAGAATTACCTAGAACGCGGTGATATTTCTAATTTCTTTTTATTATAGTCTCCTTTGGTTAAATATAATCTGCTCCTCCTCCTTCTGTAGGGAAAAGACAGCGGCCTTTAATCTTGACACTCACTGAATCGATACGCTTTGTGCATGCAACCTACCATCACCGTGTTCAAATATTTACACCCAAAGAAGATATACAGTAAAGATCGGGCGAACATTACCTTTACTTACCTCTCACATGTGGCTTCTCTTCCTGCAATACACAGACGCGAGGATTTGATTTGTGCATTCTGTTATGACCGTGTTTAAATATTTACACCTGAAGAAGATACACAGTGCGCACATTACTTGTAGCTATCTCTCACCTGCGGCCTTTCTTCCTGCCGTACACAGAAGCGAAAGTGGGATTTGTTCATATTTTATTCACATCTCCAATCGGCGTGCAGGTGGTAATCTCGCTGCTCGCCTGGTTCACGCTGATCGCCGGCGCGTGAGTCCCCACAAAGGCTGCGGGTGCGTGCAAAAAACTACTTTCCTATGTAGATGTAAATTAGAGGTGCAGGAAAAAGCGAGTTTGTAAGTAAAAGAGTTGGAAGAGAAGATAGGTTTTCATTTTGGTTGAGGACGTTACTAACTATTTTTTTTCTTAATATATATTCCTTGATATAGTTGTGAGAAAATAGGTTGCATTTTTTTTTTTCTTTGGTAATTTACTTTGGTGTATATTTTCTGATTGTTTAGGTGTCGATTCGATAAAGAAAAAAGTTTATTTATTCTCCCACGTTTTTGTCTTTTTTTTCTATCGTTTTCCTATATTTTTGCCTTTTAGTTCAGTATAGATAAAAAATGCCTTCCACTTTTCGTTGCAGCTTCATCGTTTTCTTTTATTTTCGTATTTCTTCGGTGTAAAAGTGTTTATATTCCCACTTTTTATCTTGTTTTTTCTTCCATTTTCCTATTTTCTTTCTTTTACGAGTAGTTCAGCATAAATAAAAACAGACCTTCACTTTTCCTTACAGCTTCATTGTTTTCTTTTATTTTCATATTTCTTCGGTGTCAGAGTGTTTATATTCCCACTCTTTATCATGTATTTTCTTCCATTTTTCTCTATTTTTCTTTCTTTTAGTTCAGAATAGATAAAAACATACTTCCACTTTTCCTTACGGCTTCATTGTTTTCATTTATGTTCCTATTTCTTCGGTGAAAAATACATCTTTTGTTTCTCATTCATGTTATTGCTGTTATTATTCACATCCCGTTGAGTGCTGTCCGCTGCTGCAACTACAATGATTTATCTCGGCAAGCTCAAAAAGTTTTATATCTACGATCTTCTTCCCCGCTTAATTTCGGAGTGACTGGCTTGCAATTACTTAACCTTTCCACGCTGCACGTAATTCTGTCTTTCTTTATCTTATTTTCACTTGTTCAATTTCCTGGCCTGTCGTTTTCTTCCCTTCCCTCATCAGCGTTTCATTTTCAACCTGCTGCGCGCGTCTGTCCCCAGTTTTCTTCAAATTTCTCTTATTATTCAACTTCCCTCTTTCCTTTGCTCTCCGCGCCTTCCCTCCGCTCGCCGTCCTCCGCCTTCCCCTCCGCTTAATACAGGACACCTCCCTCGCCCTTGTTTCTGTTCTTCCCCTCGTGCCATAATTCCCCTCCTTTTCCTCTTCCCTCTTTCCTACCTCCCTCCTTCCCTTACTGAAATATGCACCACTTCGCTCGCACACACACACACACACACACACACACACACATTCATACATGACATACATACATAAGCATCCTCATACATACATGAAAGCGTGTGAGTGTGTATACGTATATTGGTCATGTACTTGTCGTGTAGGTATTCTGACGTGTGTGTGTGTGTGTGTGTGTGTGTGTGTGTGTTGGCGGGTGAGGAAATTAATGTGGGTGTGCAATTTATCTTTCACCTCTCTCTCTCTCTCTCTCTCTCTCTCTCTCTCTCTCTCTCTCTCTCTCTCTCTCTCTCTCTCTCTCTCTCTCTCTCTCTCTCTCTCGTTAAAACTTTCTGTTCACATGGTTTGTCTAATTGCTTCCACGAGTCGGCAACAATCACGGCTCTCTGTTTATCTAATTTTCTGCCTTCCTTTTTTTTTTTTTGTTTTTTTTTTTTTACGTATCCACCTGTTGATCCGCGTCTCTGAGTATTCAACAAACTTTTTTATTTATTTTGTCTTTCGTGAGGTTTGTATTAAATAGTTTTTCTTTTTCTCTCTTTCCCGGACCTTAATACTCTTTCTTTCAGCCCTAACAAAATTCTTCCATTCCTATTCATTTCCATTTTCATTTTCTAAATATCACTCACCTATTAACGTCCCTCACTTTCTTTATTCATCTGTTTCCATACTTTATAAACTTACTTTTAACTATTACTCTCCTTTTTACTTCCCTATTTCCTTTTTATTGTTCCTTGTTTTATATACTTTTAACTATCATTCATCTATTCGTTTTCTTTTTCCATTCCATTCTCACATTCATTTCCCATTTTCTCTTTCTATTATTTCACCTTTTCTCCTGTTCCTCCCTGTCTCAATCTCCTTTTACTTTACCTTTTCATCCGTCCTCCCTATTTCAATCTCTTTCCCTTTTCCCTATCTCTCACCTTCCCTCCCGCGCACCTGTCCTCATCACACCGACATGACACTCGTTTCTCAGCCTCTCACCTCCTCACCTTACCTCTCTCTACCTCTACTGACTGAAGGCAAGGAAAGGGAAGGGTGATTAAGGGGGGGAAGGGCGTTGATGAGTGCAATTATGGCTCTCTCTGTCTCTTTATCTATTTAACTATCCCTATTTATCTATCTACTTCGTTCTCTCCGTCAATAAATAATGCACACCTAAGACCCCAGCAACACACCTTTCCTTATTAACCCAGGTGGAACAGTAGTGCCTCATCCACCTCCTCGCCGGGAAATTAAAAGCCTCCGTTTCCGGGCTACATAATTAAGTCCCTGTTTTATGTAGTCCGAGGCTCCGGAGGGTACGCGGAAGGGGGTGTGGCGGACTCCCCGAGGAGGACGCGAGGGAGGTGAGCGGCATTAATCATGAGTCTTACTGAGGAGATGTTTCTTGCTGCCGACCCAGTGCGGAGGGAGAGAGAGAGAGAGAGAGAGAGAGAGACACACACACACACACACACACACACACACACAGGCTTATTTGGGTCACGCAATGAGAGAGAGAGAGAGAGAGAGAGAGAGAGAGAGAGAGAGACAGACAAACGTACATAAAAGCAGACAGACAGACATATTGGCAGACAAACACAAAGGTAGACAGAGAGATACGTAGACAAACAAACAGACACATGAAAAACAAACATATAACAGACAAACAGACAAATTGCAAACACATAGACACATAGGTAGGCAGAGACAGGTAGACAAACAGACAGAGACAGAGAGAGATAGTTACGAGGATGAGAAAAAATTAAAGGTGGGCAAACTGACAGACAGACAAACAGACATACAGACAGGTAAATAAACCCTAAACAAAGATGCACATGACGGCAACCAATCAGACCTCATGACTTAATCGGCGGCCTCTGAATACTCTCGCCGCGGGTCTGGAGGGATTGCGCAAACTCATTGGCCGCGAATAATGGAAGGAAAAAGCGCAGCGAAAACAAACCCAGCGCAAAGTAAAGCAAATGTGTGAGAGGAAGAGACCAAAATCGGCAGAAAATAATTTGCAAAGGGAACAACCCAACAGGGACGTAAAAACAGTGCGCACTGGGAACACCACTATGGGTCAGAGGTCAGGGATGATAAACCAAGCTGAAGAAAACCATAAAACGAAAGACAGAATAACAGGGAGTAGAATATTTAAGCACGCAGGAACCGACGAAAAAAAAAACTACTGCTATTGTTTCCCATTTGGGTTTTGAACAGAAATTATATATAAAAAAAGGAGAAAAAAAAAGAAGCATCACATTAGCATTAACATCCGACTATCATTCTTTTTTTTTCTCTAGTTTCCAGCGGGACACTAATTCTTTTTTTCTCTTTCGTCATTCACCTACTTATTACGAAACGACCTCTACCTGTGTGTGTGTGTGTGTGTGTGTGTGTGTGTGTGTGTGTGTGTGTGTGTGTTCAATCCAAGGAGAGTATTTCCAATGTTTCGTGACTATGTGTATGTATGTGTATGTTTGTGTATGCATGAGGGAGGGGGAGAAGGCGTGTGAGAGTTCGGGATCAAATGTAGCTTGTGAGAGGCGAGGGGGAAGGAGGGAGAGGCAAGGGTGAGGGCTGCGTCAGGTGAGAGGGAGAAGGAAAGCGTGAGGGAGTGGCCGAAGGTGAGGCTGAAGGAAAGTGGGTGAGGAGAACTTGAGGAGGGAGGAATGAAGGAAGGGAAGGAGAAAAAAAAGGAAGAAAAAAAGTAAGGGTAGAAGCGGGGAAGGAAGGAAGGAAAGTTGAGACGTAGGGGAGTACGGAGGAAGGAAGGAAGAAAATGTGATAGAAAAAAAACGAAGTTAGGGAGAAAGCAAGAAAGAAAGTAAAAACGGAAGGACGAAAGAAAGAAATGAGTGAATAAAGGAAGAATAGAATATAGAGAGGAAAGAAGGAAGGTAGGAAGGAAAAGAAAGAAGTGAAAAATGAGGGACGAGAGAACGAAAGTATGGAAGGAAGGGAGGAAGATAGGAAGGAAGAAGGAAAGGAAGGAAGGAGATTTAGACACCTGACCGTGACGGAAAGGTGAGTCGGGTGTTAAATTTCTACCTCAAGGTGTCTCCCCTACTCTCTCTCTCTCTCTCTCTCTCTCTCTCTCTCAGAGTGGGCGCCTGTCACTAGTGGCGTCCCTCAGGGCTCGGTTCTTGGCCCAGTGCTCTTCATTATTTACATCAACGACGTGGATGTTGGACTCAATAACCGCATTAGTAAATTTGCAGACGACACAAAGATTGGTAACTCGGTTCTCACTGACGAAGACAGGCAAAGCCTCCAAGAGGATTTGCACAAAATTTCAGCTTGGTCGGATAGATGGGAGATGCCCTTTAACGTAGACAAGTGCCAGGTCCTTCAAGTTGGAACGAGGAATAAAAAGTTTGATTACGAAATGCGCGGCGTTAAACTCAAAAGCGTTCAATGCGTCAAGGACTTGGGGGTCAAAATCGCGTCAAACCTCAAATTCTCACAGCAATGCATCGATGCAGCAAATAAAGCGAACAGAATGTTGGGCTTCATTAAAAGAAACTTTTTATTTAAGAATAAAGATGTAATACTCCCGCTCTACAACAGTTTAGTCAGACCCCACTTGGAATATGCGGTACAGTTTTGGTCTCCCCACCATGCAAAGGATATTGCTAAATTAGAAGGTGTTCAGCGTCGAACGAAAATTATCCCTTCCTTGCGCAACAAATCCTACGAAGAAAGGCTTTCTACCCTTAACATGTTCTCTCTTGAGAAACGTCGCCTGAGGAAAACTGATCGAATGTTTTAAAATACTTAATGGTTTCACGAATGTAGACAGATCAACATTGTTTATGATCGATGACACTTTGCGCACGAGGAACAATGGCGTAAAACTCAGATGTAGACAAGTAAATTCAGACTGCACCAAATTTTTCTTCACCAACGATGTAGTGCGAGAATGGAATAAGCTCCCATCATCAGTGGTCCAGTGTAACACGATTGACTCCTTCAAAAATAAGCTCGACCGTCACTTCCTTCAACTTAATATCAACTAGAGTAGAAATGCAACGTTTTGGAGTCTTCTGATTAATGTAAAATCACTTAGGTTTAAGGACAGACCACCAAGTCTGGACCATGGGGTCTGTGTGGTCTGATTTTCTATGTAAATCTATGTAAATCTCTCTCTCTCTCTCTCTCTCTCTCTCTCTCTCTCTCTCTCTCTCTCTCTCTCTCTCTCTCTCTCTCTCTCTCTCTCTCTCTCTCTCTCTCTCTCTCTCTCTCTCTCTCTCTCTCTCTCTCTCTCTCTCTCTCTCTCTCTCTCTCGACATGGACAAGCAGAGTACCAAGGCAGAAGGTGAGGTTTCTAAGTGTGGACAGAGGAGATTACGAGAAACCACACGTATTCTATAATATTTTCCTCACCTTGCTCCCCTTGATGTCCCTCCCCTTCATCCTTGCCTCGGCCGGTGGATGAAAGACAACCTTGGAATGAGGTGGCGCTGGGCAGACTAAGCCTAACATTAATCCACCACAAGGGAAGCAAATGGGGAAAAAAAATATATACTTCATTTCCAGGGCGCGTGGCTAATGGGGTAAATTCTTGCTGAGATTGAAGGGGACGAGGGGAATGTGTGTTTCTGCCTGTCTGCATGTATGTATGTTTGTGTGTGTGTGTGTGTGTGTGTGTGTTTTCGCTTTTTCGCTCTCTGGACCAGAACAACACAACACAAGAATTTTTGCTGGGATGAAAAAAAAAAAAATAGCTTGTGTCTGTGAGAGATTGAGATGTCAACAGCTGATTGGTTGAGCGGCAGCTGGACGGAAAAGTAGAGATGATGGAGCAGGGAGGGAGGGTGGAAGGGAGAAAGAAATGTAGGGAGGAGGGTTCTCTTTTTTTCCTCTCTCTCTCTCTCGCTTTCTCTCTCCCTCGCTCGCTCACTCTTTTCATTCATGGCTCTCTCTTCCATCATCCGGTTGGCATGTTATGTTTTTCCACTCTCCTTTTTCTCTTCTTCCTCTTACTCTTTCTCCCCTTTTTCTTACCCTTTGTCCTCTTGCTCCTCCTTTTCCTCCTCCGCTTCTCTTTCTCCCTTTTCGTACTCCTCCTCTTTCTTATTTTATTTCTCTCCATTAACCTTTTTCTTTTCTTTTTCTCCTTCAGGGTTTTAAGCTTTTTCTCCTCATTGACTTCTTTTCTTCTTCTTTTCTTCTTCTTCTTCTTTTCCTTCTTCTCCTTCTTCTTTCTTCTTCTCCCTTCTCCTCTTCTTTTTCCGGGTCCTCGAAGTCAGCAAGAGAAAGTCGTAGTCAGTCACGTGTCCCAAATGGATTCCTTGATCGTCTTCTTTAATGGAATTTCACTAGCCAAGAAAAGTCGAAGAGCAGGTAGATAATGGAAGCGAGGAGAGAGAGAGAGAGAGAGAGCCGCGGAAACACACACACACACACACACACACACACACACACACACACACACACACACTAAGTTTCCGTTGTTCGAGAAAGCCTCTAAACTATTTTGTCCGCCAAACTTCGATTACGACTTTTGCCGACAGAGGATCAGGTGAATTCGCGAGGCTCAAGAGGCGTCACTATAAAAAAAAATACGCCCGCACAGCACAGTTTGGGGCCAGAGAGCACTCCAGTCCCGTCATGACAGCGCATACGTACCATAAGCCTCTGCAGGAAAAAATAAATAAATGGAAAAGCAAAAATATTCATTGTGGATCGAAATTGCTCAAGTATGAATCTTTCTTTTATTTATTTTTTTCATTTTTATTTATTTTTTTTGGCGTTGATCACTGTAGCAGGAAATATTACCCTGGCGCCCTCTCCCTTTTCTCGTTCCCTACCTGTTATTCACACACACACACACACACACACACACACACACACACAACCCCCTCCACCTTCCCTCTTGACTTATTCACCCTTTTGTCATCTATCTTCTTTCTCCTCCACTGCCAATCCCTTTTTTTTCCATTTTAGATTCTCTCTCTCTCTCTCTCTCTCTCTCTCTCTCTCTCTCTCTCTCTCTCTCTCTCTCTCTCTCTCTCTCTCTCTCTCTCTCTCTCTCATACTGTTGATTTTTCTCTCCTTTTCCTCTTTCATTAGTTTACGTTTCATTTTCATTTTCTTTTTTTCTTTTCACTTTACGTTTTGTCTTCGTCCCTGTGATAATTTTCTCCTTTTACATCAGAGACTCAACCAACGACTTTTAGTAACCCGTCTTTTAACTTCTCTCCCTCTTTCTTTACCTTCTGGTCAATCACTTTCTTTCTCTCCCTCTGTTTCTTTTTTTTACCATTTTTACTCATTATTTTGCTCGGGTCAAGGGAAGAGGAATAGGAATAGTAAATGACGTAATGGATATTGACAAAAACACTCTTGGTCATCCTCTCTTAGCCGTTTCGGTGAAACTTTTGCTATTGCGCTGGACATATCAAAAGCTTTTGATAGGGTCTGGCACAAATCTTTGCTTTCTAAACTACCCTCCTACGGTTTCTATCCTTCTCTCTGTACCTTTATCTCCAGTTTCCTTTCTGACCGTTCTATTTCTGCCGTGGTAGACGGTCACTGTTCTTCCCCTAAATCTATTAACAGTGGTGTCCCACAGGGTTCTGTCCTATCTCCCACTCTTTTTCTGTTGTTCATTGATGATCTTCTTTCCAAAACGAACTGTCCTATCCATTCCTACGCCGATGATTCCACTCTGCATTATTCAACTACTTTTAATAGAAGACCCACCCTTCAGGAACTTAACGACTCAAGGCTGGAGGCTGCAGAACGCTTAGCCTCAGAAATAACTATAAAATCCGATTGGGGCAAGAAGAACCTGGTGTCCTTCAACGCCTCAAAAACACAGTTTCTCCACCTATCCACTAGACACAAACTTCCAAACAACTATCCCCTATTCTTTGACAACACCCAGCTATCACCTTCCTCAACACTAAATATCCTCGGTCTATCCTTAACTCAAAATCTCAACTGGAAACTTCATATCTCATCTCTTACTAAATCAGCTTCCTCGAGGCTGGGCGTTCTGTACCGTCTCCGCCAGTTCTTCTCCACTGCAAAGTTGCTGTCCATATACAGGGGCCTTGTCCGCCCTCGTATGGAGTATGCATATCATGTGGGGGGCTCCACCACACAGCTCTTCTGGACAGAGGAGGCAAAGGCTCTTCGTCTCATCAGCTCTCCTCCTCATACTGATAGTCTTCACCTCTTAAATTCCGCCGCAATGTTGCCTCCTTTCTATCTTCTATCGATATTTCCTCGCTGACTGGTCTTCTGAAATTTCTAACTGCTTGCCTCCCGCTGCACTCGACTTTCTACTCATGCTCATCCCTATACTGTCCAAACCCCTTATGCAAGAGTTAACCAGCATCTTCACTCTTTCATCCCTCACGCTGGTAAACTCTGGAACAATCTTCCTTCATCTGTATTTCCTCCTGCCTACGACTTGAACTCTTTCAAGAGGAGGGTATCAGGACACCTCTCCTCCCGAGACTGACCTATCTTTCGGCCGCCTCTTTGGATTCTTTTTTTTTTTTGTTGATGTTTACTTTTTTGTGCCCTTGAGCTGTCTCCTTTGCTGTAAAAAAAAATATAAAAAAATAGAAGAAAAAGACAACTCTGGACACGAAAAACAGCAAGGAGAAAAATCGACTTGAAAATATACGATAAAAACACAATTAAGGATACAATATAAAATAGCAGAGGAAGTAAAGGAGTTGTAAAATTTTAAGAAGACACAATTATTGATACGAAAAATGGGGAACAAGCGACAGCATAACAAAACAAAACTAAAAAACAATCATAGAATATAGTTAATCACGCAAGCGGCAACACAAAAAGAGGTATTTAGAGGCGATGAAGAAAATAGCCGAAGTACAGAATAGCAGTAATTATGAAATTGGAGAACAGGCGACAACATAACAAAACAAAACAAAAAAACTCAAAGTATTGCTAATAACGCTCACGGCAACATATAGAGGTATTTAGAGGCGATGAAAAAAATAAAGGGTTAACAGAGGAATAAGCAGTAACTATGAAAATGAGGAACAGGCGACAAAACAACAAAACAAAAACAAAAAACTAATCAAAAAGTATAGTTAATCACGCAAGCGGCAACACAAAGAGATATTTCGAGGCGATGAAACAAATAAGGAATAACAGAAGAATAAGCAGAAACTATAAAAATGGGGAGCAAGTGACATTAAAATAAAACAAAAACTAATCAAAAAGCACAGTTAACCACACACACACGGGAACACAAAGAGATATTTAGAGGCGATAAAAAAAAAAAACATAATAATCACCACCCCCTCCCGCCCCCTCCCCCCAGAAATAAAATTCGACACAGGGTTTCAGTTGTTGGCGGGAAAAAAGAACGTATCGAAAGCGGGACCAAAAGCAGTTCAAACTTCGCGTCAAAGGCTTGTTAATGGCCGAGCTAACAACGCAGCCAGCAATCAAAAGTGGACGCGATAGTAATCACCCACAATTCACATTTCCGAGCCGTGTCGCACCTGTAGGCCACCACCTTCCCCCCTCCCCCCCCTCCTTCCCCCCCACTCACCTGCGCGCGTTCATTAATTACACTTTCCCAGGTAATCACGGCGCTCTGTTACTCATTTTTTTAGATTCTTTTTTTTTCGGTTCTCTGTTGTTGTTGTTGTTGTTGTTGTTTTGTCTCCTCAGTTCATTTTATTTTTATTTTCATATTTTTATTTTGTCTCTTTTTTTCTGTACTCTTTTTTTTCATTTTTTATTCAGTTACTTTATTTATTTTGCCATTTTTGGGGTATTTTGAATTTCTTTACTTCTTTTCCTATTTTTTTTATCTTTAATTGTGTTTTTTCAAAGTTAAATTTCATCCTCTGCTGCTTTTCGTCTTCTAAATTACGTTTTTTTTGTTTTTATTTAACAGTTCCTTTACTTCCTTTGCTCTTTTATTCTGTATCCTTGATCGTGTTTCTTTTTATATATTTTCAAGTTAATTTTTCATCCACTGGTAGTTTTCGTATCCTTAATTGTATGTTTTTTACCTCTATATCCTTTTACCGTCTCTTGATCTCATTAGCTATTTTTTCGTGTGGTTTTTTTTCCAGTATTTTCAGGTATTTTTAATTACTTTTACCTGGAAAGTTTACGTCCCGTCTCTTTATACACTCCTCTCCTTCATGCCTCTCCTCTCCATACCTAATTTTTACTCGAAGTACATCTGCTTTTATCTATTTTTTTCCTTCGTGGTTTTTTTTTTATATGTTGTTTTACCTCTCAAGTTCACTTTCCCCTCTCTTTGAACCCTTTATTCTTTTCCACGTTCTTTCTCTCTCCACTCTTTTCATGATTTTTCCTTTTCCATTTCCTCCTCTTTCCGATAATGGAGTTTTTCTGCTTTTTCACTCCCGACTCCTCCTCCTCCTTTTTTTCTGCATTTTTTTTCCTTTCATTGCGCCGGTCTCATTTTTTCTTCTTGTTTTCCTTTTCTTTCTCTCTCTCTTTCTCTCACTTTCTCTCTCTCTCTCTCTCTCTCTCTCTCTCTCTCTCTCTCTCTCTCTCTCTCTCTCTCTCTCTCTCTCTCTCTCTCTCTCTCTCTCTCTCTCTCTCTCTCTCTCTCTCTCTCTCTCATTTTCTTTCTCGTTCTCTCTCTCTCTCTATCTCCCTCTCCCTTTTTCCCGTCCCTTCCTCTCTCTCTATCTATCTCTCTATCTCTTTCCCACTCTTTCTCTCCATTCCTTCCTATCCTCTCAAATGAATGAAAAGAATCTAGCAATCTGTGTGCTAATATAGACATCTCTCTCTCTCTCTCTCTCTCTCTCTCTCTCTCTCTCTCTCTCTCTCTCTCTCTCTCTCTCTCTCTCTCTCTCTCTCTCTCTCTCTCTCTCTCTCTCTCTCTCTCTCTCTCTCTCTCTCTCTCTCTCTCTCTCTCTCTCTGTCTATCTATCTATCTATCTATCTATCTATTTCGCTCCCTCTCTTTCCTTGCTCATTCTTTCACAATAATTTAATGGCGTCACCTTTTTTTGTGCCTCGCCAGGTGACAGTGTTCTCCTTCCACCTGCTGAAAATTGACCTACACTCTTGTTATTTGCTTTTTCCAATTGCTAGGGAAAGCCTTTGTGCGTGCGTGCGTGCGTGTGTGAGTGTGTGTGTGGAGGTGAGGTGAGGTTGGGGGAGGTTGAGGTATGTGGTGGGTGGGTGGGGGGGGGCAAGAAGGACAGTGTGTGTGTGTGTGTGTGTGTGTGTGTGTGTGTGTGGAATTGGATCTTGTATACATTTTTTTTCTGATCATGTTTCATTTGTTTTTATTGTCATTAGTTTTATATAATGTGTTTTATGCGTTATTCACGTGGATGCGATATACGTTGTTTGTCTGATAAAGCAAACATATTTCTGACCCCCTCCCTCACCCCCCTCCTCCCCCTTTTCCCCCTATACCCTCCACACCTCCCTTCCTCCTCTTCCTGTATGTTTTCGTTTATTTTATTTAGTTATTCAATTACCTGGATATCCCTTTACGCTGCAGATCACATTAATACAGACACAATATTTTCCTTTTTTTTTTAATACGGTAGCGCTGAGGGTTAAAACAATAGCTTGCATTTCCCGTACAGTCGCGAAGGATCCCCCGTATAAGCTTTCCATTCTTTTCGATTTCCATTCTTTCTGGGGTTTTTTTTCCCCTCTACGTTCTCTCGTTCTTCGTCATTATTCTTTCTTTTATCTCCAATTATCTTTTGTACCTCCTTTCTTTTTTTAACTTTATTCTTTCCTCAGTGTGCGGGTTTTTTTTTCTTTTTTTTTCTGCGTTGTCTTCGTCTTCGTCATTATTTTCACTTTTATCTACAATTCTCTTTTTACCTCCTTTCTTTTTTTACCTCCTTTCCTTTTTTTAACTTATTCTTTCTTCAGTTTACATGTTTTTTGTTTTTTTCGCTTTCCTTCTACATTTTCTTCGTCCTCGTCATTATTCTTTCCTTTCACTTTCTAATCTTTCTAACCTTTTCTTTTTCATCTATTCTCTTTTCAGTTACCATTCTCTTCTTTTTTTTCTCTTCCTTTCTGCGTTTTCTCTCTGGCATCGTCATTATTCTTCTCTTTCATCTCCTATTCTTTTTTGACCTGTTCTTTTTCACCTCTTTTTTTCAATTTCCATTCGCTTTTTCTTTCTCTCTGCGTTTTGTCTTTTCCTCTTCATCATTTTTCTCTTGTCACCCTCTGTTCGCTTTGCTCCTTTTTTCATATGTTCTGTTTTCAATTTCCATTCTCTCTTTCTTCTGTTTCCCTCTACGTTCTCTTCAGTCTCTTCATTATTCTCTTCTTTCACCTCTTATTCCTTTGTCACTACTGGTTTTTTTTTTTATCTAATCATTTATTTATTTATTTATTTTTTGCAATTTTCATTCTCTATTTCTTCTCTTTCCCTCAACATTTTCTCCCCGTCCTCGTCATAATTCCTTATTCTCACTTTGAATTCCCGGCGAAGTCCCAACCTTTTTTTTCCTCCCCTCCCGCCATCCCTCACATTCATACTCACCCATTTATTTATCCATTCAATTGTTTCCATCTATGTTTATCCTGCAGATCACATTAATTCACACATATTGTTTCTCGCGTCGCCCAGCATTCCAAAACCAACATGGCTTTTACAATATCCGGATGGAAAAAAAAATATAATAAAGCGTCGATATTTATATTTTTCGGACCCAGCAATTATTCGGACACGCCTTTGTAACAGTCAGATGTAATGATTCATGAAGCTCTTACGTGGGCCCTGTATGCATATTCATATCATCCTAATTAAAGATGTATAGCCAGTGATTCGGATCAAACAAATGACTATCAAATGTTCCTAAATCCTCCTAAGAGCTTAAAACATATTTTGTCAACAGTCAGTCGGAGGGTTTTGTTGTTTTCATCCGCTGTACTTCTTTATGGACACTCTTATTCTGATAGCATGAAAGGGGAATTATAGAGGGAAAGTAAGTATTGTGTATATAACCAGGCAAAGATTAATGTGGTATCAGTGTTTATTTTTCCTTCTCTTCCTTCTCCTCGTCCTCCTCTTCCTCCTCTTCGTTACCCTTTTTTGTCACGGTCCCTCTTTTTCCAATCGTATATCAGGTAAATTACAAAGGGAAAATAGGTGTTGTATATATAAATAGTCAAAGGTGAGAGAGTTTTGTCAATTTTCTACTCCTCCTCTTTCTCCTCTTGCTCCTCTTCTCCCTTCCTCCACCTCCTGTGAAAGGGAATACAGGAAGGGGAAAGGCATTGTACGTACTGGCAAAGAGTCGTGAGAGTTGTGCATCTGCTTTTCCTCTTCCTCCTCCTCTTCCTCCTCCTCCTTCTCCTAATTCTACTCTTCCTCCTTCTCCCAACCTCTCTCACACATGTCAGACTCAATCGCTCACCCATTTAGCGGCGCAATACCACAAGACTCATTCTTAATACACCCACCACCCATCACCCGTCACCCATCACCCATCGGTCTTCAGGAGAGGTTTACGTGAGCACTTTTAAACAATATCTTCCCCTTGTACTAACGTGGCTTCCTTTTTGCAACAATTTTGGCCGGGTTTTTTTTTTTTTTTTTTTTTTCTCTCTCTCTCTCTCTCTCTGGTGTTCTTGTTAGTTGTGTGTAAGTAAAGTGAAGTCGGATGCGATATAGAGAGCTAGGAAGGTAATTTGTTGTTTTGTTTTGTTGTTTTCATATTTTTTTGTTTATTTAAAATGAGTGATTCTTTTTTATAGAAGGAAAAATGATTGTGGTGTTTTCTTTCTTCCTTTTTTTATGGAGTTGGTTGTATGTTAAATTCACTTACCTGAGAGAGAGAGAGAGAGAGAGAGAGCTCGTACGCAGGTGTTAAATTCTCTTCTCCCCCCCACACACACACACGCACACGATCTGGCGCTAAGAAGTAAAGACTGAGATAAAAATAATCCCGCTACTTTTAAACTCTCCGCTACTTTTCAACGTAAACTTAGCGCTACTTAAAAACGCCGCTGACTCACCAGAAACTCCCCTCACTCACCCCTCATCTCCCCTCTTTCCTCCCCTTCCTCTCCTCCCCTTTCTCCTCATCCTCTCCTCTCCCTGTTCTCCCTCTCTCCTTAAACGTATACCATCGTCCCCCCTCTTCTCCTTTCTCTTATCTTCCTCCTCTCCTCTTCATCCCCTCTTCCCCCTCTCGTGCTGTCTTCCTCCCTTCCCTCCCCTTTCTCTCCTTTCTCTCCATTCATCCTTCCTCCTTGTCTCCTTTTTCCTTCCCCTCCCTCCATTTGTCCTATACGTCTCATCTCTCTTTCCTCCTCCTTCCATCTTTCCTCCACATCCCTCTCTTTCCCCTCCTTCTATCCCTCCCATTCTTCTTTTCTCTCCATCCCTTCTTTCTATTCCTTCTTCCTCCCTCCTTGCTTTCCCCTCCTTTCATCCTTCCTATAAGTCTCAACCCTCCTCTTTTCCCTCCATCCTTCTTCTTCCCTCTCTCCTTGCTTCCCTCTCGTCCCCTCCTTCCTTCCATCCTTCCTCCTCCTCCTTCTCCTCCCTCCCTCCTTCCCTGCTTCCCTTCCTCCAGATGTTTATCGTTACAAGCTTTCTCGAGATTAACAAAAGTTTTTCTGTTTATCAAGAGCGCGAGGGAGCTTGATGAAGTTGTTATTAGTGGCGGTAATGCTATTTCCTGCCCGTCTCTGCCAGCTGCCTGCACTGCCTTTAAGAATTAGCAGGAGTGGCTGCGAG
This sequence comes from Eriocheir sinensis, assembly GCF_024679095.1. NCBI lineage: Eukaryota > Metazoa > Arthropoda > Malacostraca > Decapoda > Varunidae > Eriocheir > Eriocheir sinensis. The sequence goes on along the minus strand of NC_066556.1, from coordinate 2,093,971 downwards.
ATGGACGAAGGGCGGGAGAGGAGGAGGAGGAGGTGAAGGGATGTGAAGTAAGGAAAGTGGTGAGTGATGAAGCAAGCGAACTGTGTGTGGCAGAAGTGAAAACGAGAGGAGAATGTGTGATGTTGAAGGAGGTGATGAGTGACAGGGTTATGGAAGGGGTGAAGGAAAATTAAAAAGGAGAAGAGAATGGGTAAGTAAAAGATGCTGCTGCCTGATGGTGAGGGAGGTGATGAGTAAAGGGGTGATGGACGTGGGTGAGGCAGAGATGAAAACGAGAAGATAATGGATGGATAAATGAAGATAGGGATGCTGAGGGAGATGATCAGTGAAGAGGTGATGGAAATGGGTGTGGCAGAGATGAAAAGGAGAAGGGAATGGTGAATAAAGGATGATGGGGAGATGATTGAAAGCGTAATGAAAATGGGTGAAGTAAGAATGTGTTTATAAGTTATGTAGAGATGGAAATGGCTGAGCTTGTAGAGAGGAAAACTTACACAAAAGGAAGAAGACTGGAAAGATGATAAAAGGGAAGGAAGAGGAGGTGAAAAATATGGCAGGAGGAGCTTTGGGAGGTAGTGGTGGTGGTGGTAGTGGTGGTGGTTGAGGTTGTGGTAGTTGAATACATTTGGTGAATCAACCTGCTTCTCGTTTCCACCTGCCTTCTGTGTGTGTGTGTGTGTGTGTGTGTGTGTGTGTGTGTGTGTGTACATAAACCATCCTCCCCACCCAATCTCTCTCCTCACCCCTCACCCTCCCATCCCTCCTCCCCCCAACCCCACCCCCTTCCCCCCGCTGCAGGAGTCGGGTGTCGCTGTAAACTCGAGATGAAAAATAGTCTCTGGTTTCTGCCTCGTGCGCCCTGGGAGAGTAATAGCAAGCAAACAGCGCGATTGAGACGCTGTTTGTGGCTATTCTTCGCGCGCTGTTTGGACGGGGAGGTGCCGCTATCGACCACACGAGAGAGAGAGAGAGAGAGAGAGAGAGAGAGAGAGAGAGAGAGAGAGAGAGAATTAATTTGGTAGTGGTCACGTTCAACTGAGGTGCGCTGAGTGTGTATCATGTTAAGGTGGATTCGATTCCGTTATCAGATATTCAAAGGCGTTATGGGATCCCTTCTGCCTGTGTGTGTGTGTGTGTGTGTATGTGTGTGTGTGTGTGTGTGTGTGTGTGTGTGTGTGTGTGTGTGTGTGTGTGTGTGTAAGATTTTTATGCCTGTTCTTTCTTTAGTCAAATTTCCTTTTTCTTCCTCTCTTTTTCTCCCTATTTCCTTTCCCTTTTCTCCCTTTCCCTTTCCTTCCTTTTTTCCTTCCTCCCTCGTTTCATTCTTTCTCATTTTCTCCATCCCTCCCCTTCCTTTATCTCCTTTCATTCCTTTCCTTATCTCCATATTTTACCTCTTTCCCTTCCTTTCTGTCTTCCTTACCTATTTCCCTTCCATTCCTCCTTTCCTTACTTTCTATATCCATGTCCCCCTCTCATCTGATCCTTTCCTCTTCTTAATTCTGCATCATCTTCACTCCCCCTTCTTTCTCCTTTGTAGTTCATCTCATTAGCTTCCTTCCCCTTCCTTACCTGTATAATTTAATTGCAACACCTCCGTCCTTCTAGTCAGGTGTATGGGCCCTTGTTAACCCACCTGCCCGCCTCGCTCGTCTCAGGTATATGGGCCAGGTGTCCGAGAATTAATGAGGTCCGTGAAGGTGTTGATTGAAGTCACTCGTTGTTTGTCTCCAATTTCACACCTGACTTCTCCTCCTCCTCGTCATCTTCCGTCTTCTCTTCCTCCTCCTCCTACCCTCCTCCTGCTCCCCTATTTTCTCTTCTCCTTCCCTCCATGTTCTCCTCCTTTCTTTCGACTTATATCAAATTAAAAAGCTTTCTCGCCTCCAGTCCTATCGAGAGTTCAATATACTCTCTCTCTCTCTCTCTCTCTCTCTCTCTCTCTCTCTCTCTCTCTCTCTCTCTCTCTCTCTCTCTCTCTCTCTCTCTCTCTCTCTCTCTCTCTCTCTCTCTCTCTCTCTCTCTCTCTCTCTCTCTCTCTCTCTCTCGGCAATTCTTTTTCACGCCTCAATATGAATGTAAAATAAAGCGTGACTAAAATAAATAGGGCAAATAATGTCAATATATTAAGTCATTTGTGTGTATACGTGTGTGTGTGTGTGTGTGTGTGTGTGTGTGTGTGTGTGTGTATATGCTTAGAATCACTGACTGTCTTCCGGATACATACATACATATATACATACATACATACATAAAGTTTTGCATATTCTTCTTCATGCAGGCAGCCTAGTAATGAGCCAACAGGCTTTCTGCTGCCTGCTAGTCCATGTTTCCATGTTTCCTTCGTAATTTAAGGAGAATTGAAGGACACTGTGTTTTTTGTCTCTTGGCTAGATGAAGTTGATGTTGGAACCATAGCGCAAGACCAATTATTTGACGTTTGGTTTGTAGGCAGAGGAGAAAAAAAATATTAAACTGTGGATATTTTTTTGTACGTATTTCTTTATCTGGAGAAAGACGAAAAAAAAGCGAAACATTAGTGCGTATGAGTTATTGTGTACGGAGAGAGAGAGAGAGAGAGAGAGAGAGAGAGAGAGAGAGAGAGAGAGAGAATGTATGCACGTGTTCTAAACGCTGTACGTGTGTGTGAGCGTGTGCGTGCGTGCGTGCGTGTGCGTGTTCGTGATTTAGGCCGCGAGTCAGCCTTCCTCGACCCTTCACTGTGTCCGGGAGAGTAAAAAAGGAATCAAATCCCCCTGAAAAATAATGTTTCCTGATCCTTCTTTTGTTCTCTCTCCCTAACGACACGCAGCCTTGTATTGGGGTGTCGGAAGGGTGACTGTCGTATGCCCTGCCAGTAGCTTGCTAATGGGCGACTCTTAACTACCAGACAAAGGAGGAAGGGAAATGAATGACTGGTGACGGAGGGAAGGGAAGGGAAGGGGATAAAGGAGGGAGAAGAGGGAAGGAAAGATAAAAACGCAGCGCTAAAAAGTTTGGTTAATGAACTTTGTTACGCGTGAGAGAGAGAGAGAGAGAGAGAGAGAGAGAGAGAGAGAGAGAGAGAGAGAGTATTAATAAAACCTCTAATTCCTTACTTGCCACCTCCTAACACCTCTGACTCAACTAATAAGTCTTTTTTTTCGGAATTTTACATTATTGTCTTAAAGCACCACGGTTTTTACGAGCCTTGAGAGAGAGAGAGAGAGAGAGAGAGAGAGAGAGAGAGAGAGAGAGAGAGAGAGAGAGAGCAGAGAATGATAGGCAAATTAAACCCATCACAACACAATCGTCAAACATTCATGCAGGATTCGGCCCATGCACTAAAAACTAATTTGACATCGACGTCCTATTAGCCGGCAGCGAAGTGGCGTCCCTGCCCCGTTACCCCGGCGACCATGACCCGTAATTAAAATTCTAATAGACCCCATAAAATGACGCACTATTTACACAGCTGCTTCCCGGAGGCGGCGACGATGCTCTAAATTAGAATTGATCCTCTCGCCCAACCAATTAGCAGACGAATGGACGACATAATGAAACACGAGGAAGGGAAGCGATGCGGTGACCTGCTACTGAAGGCGGAGGTGGGTGGCGGGCAGGTGAGGAGGAGAAGGAGGTGGAGGAGGAGGAGGAGGAGGGTGAATGGTGAGGAGAGGAAGGCTGTAATGGAAATGGTGGATGCCAGAATGAAGACAGAGACAATAGGAACACGGAGAATGGAGGACGGAGGAAGGGAGGAAGGATAAATGAGAGAGAGAGAGAGAGAGAGAGAGAGAGAGAGAGAGAGAAAGCTGAATGAAGATGAAATGAGGAGATAAAGACGAATAGATCACGAAGGGACACAGTAAGGAAGAGGAGGATTGGATGATAACGCTGAAGGGGCAATGAAAGGGACACAATGAGGAGGAGAAGAAGAGGAGGAGATAAAGAGGAAAAGATCGTGACATGGGAACAATAAGAAAGAGGAGAAACACGGAAGCATGAACATGAAAGAGCAGGCAACAGAGAGCCAGTTGGGTTTTACCGAGGCCATATACTTTAATTAATCAATCAATCCATCAGGGACTTCAGTGACCTGGGAAATAGATTAAAGCACTTGATGTATCTATGTACGAAAATTTCCAGATTACTCGTCGGCAAATTATCGGTTAATATTATTTGTTTTAAGTTTATCGTTGGTAGTTTTATACATCATTTTCCCAGTGGCGAGTGACTCAGAGAAATACTCCTCCGATGTATGAAAAGTATCGCCATGCTTGAAGTGATAGGCTATTATTTCTAGTGATCGGGCTAGTTTGAAGATAAATAAAACAAAGTGACCGATCAAATTTCTCCGTACAGACTTTTTTTCACAACACAAAGAGCCTGAGTCGCTCGTGTTAGTCTTGAAATAGATGTTCTTCAGCTCTCGAATAGTGAAATATTCTTGTAATCAGACGACCAAAACTGCACTACGCATTCCAGATGAGGTCTCACCAACGAGCTATACAAAGATAACATTACTCCGAGCCTCTTACAGTGAAGCTCTTCAATACGAACCCGAGCAAGGTCTTAGTTATTTTCCTGGCATTCTTACTGAGCTTCGTGTGTTTTAAGTCACTGCTGATAGTGACCTCAAGATCCGATTTCTCGTGTACGAATTCTAAAGGATTCCCACGCAGGAGGAGGCAAAAGAGGAGAAGAAAATAAAGCAGATGTAATGGAAGGAGGAGGATTCGGAGGTGGAAGAGAAGGAAAAGGAGAAAAAGACGAAAATATTTTGGAAAGGACACGAGGAGGAGGACGAAGATGACGACGACGACGAGCAGGAAGAAGATTAGGCGGTGCACAACAGTCTTGAATGGAAGAAAAAGGATGACAGGATGATTAGGGAAAAGGGAATGAAACAAAGAATGGGAATGGAAAAAAACGAGGATGGAGAAAATAGTGAAGCGAATAAAGGGTCAGAATAGTAAAGGGATGACGCAAGCTGGTAGAGAGAGAGAGAGAGAGAGAGAGAGAGAGAGAAGAGGCAGGTGGTGGTTGCCAATTCAGACCTTGTGCCTTTACTGATGGTTGACGTCACCGTGAAACCACATCCTCCTCCTCCGTTTCCTCCTCCTTCTCCTCTTCTTCCTCCTCCTCCTTCTCCTCTTCTTCCTCCTCCTCCTTCTCCTCCTCCTCCCCCGCTGCGGCCACCTTCTTCTCCTTTCCTTCTTCCCCTTTAATTTCAATTTGCCGTGTAAGGATTTTTATTTTCCTTTACTTTGGTCGTTTTACAGTGTGGAAGTAGTAGTAGTAGTAGTAGTAGTAGTAGTGGTGGTGGTGGTGGTGGCAGCAACAACAATCGCAGAGAAGCAGTTATAGTGTTAATAATTGTGGTTTTAGTCGTGGTGGCGGTGGTCGTAGTGGTGAAGGTGGTCGTGGCGGTGGTGATGACAGCTGCAAGGAAGGGAGGATAAGAAGGAGCGGAAAGGGGAGAAAAACGAGGAGGAGAAGGGAATGCGAAGGAAACGAAGTAGATAAAGAAGCAACAGAAAGAGGCACAGCAAGATTAGTGAAGTTAATGAGTGGCAAAAATTTGAAGGCAATACTACTACTACTACTACTATTACTACTACTACTACTACTACTACACCACTAGTCCCACACTGTAGCGGAAATTCGTCCCCCAGTAGTCTGAATATTGTAGACATCACTTATGAGGTTGTCTACGCAAGGCATTGGAGTGCAATTTCAACTTCACCATCCCAGCATTGACGAAAAACTCTGTATGGAGATGAAAACAACAATGGTAATGAAGATAATTAAGACCTTATTGCAGTATTATCAACGTTAGTAACATAATTAGTAGCAGCATTAATAGTTGTTCTTGTTTTTTTATGTAGTAGTAGTAGTAATAGTAATAGTTGTAGTAGTAGTAGTAGTAGTAGTAGTAGTGGTAGTAGTAGTGGTAGTAGTAGTAGTGTAGTTGTTGTTTTAATGATATTGGAAGGAGAAACAGGACGATGAGAAGAGATGGGAAGGTCAATAGGCATATACAGTAATTACCAAACAGAGAAAGGGCAAGAACTCATCTCCCTTAGTCCGTCCCTGCGCAGCCGCCCTGGTCCATTAAGGCGCCGTCAGTTCCACCCCGGCTGACGCTCGGAAGATCAGCTGGTGGTGTGAGGCCCTTGTCAGCTGCCACGCCCGTCAGCCAGGGGGCGCCAGCACGTCAGGGGCGGCACGTTCTGGCCACGAAGAGGAGGAGGAGGAGGAGAGAGGGAAAGATAATGCTCAGAGGGTGATGGACGGAGCGGAGAAATTTTGGCAAGAGGGAAGGAAAAATAAAGGGCGGTTTTCGTGAAGTGATGGAGGGAAGGAAGAAGTGGCAGCCGGCAGGGGTAGGGCAGTGTGTGTGTGTGTGTGTGTGAGAGAGAGAGAGAGAAGAGGAAAACGTTGGTCTCTCTCTCTCTCTCTCTCTCTCTCTCGTCTAGTAGTGCAGTACAACACTTTTTCCGACGCGACACTCAAAATCATGTCAGAGAAGGACGCGCGCCGTTGCCAAACACACGTGACAACTTTATGTGAGTTTACCATTAAAATCTGCGGTCTAAAAAAAATGGTTTAAAATAACATAATGAGCCATGGAAAGCCTTAATAACATCACTGTAGAAACATAAGCAAAGTAAAACCCTTCCCAAAAAAATGTTTAATCGTGTCCCCGAAAGAAAGGAAGAGAAAATGGGAAACAAAACGCAAATAACAACAGAATCTGACTGGAATAAAGAAGCAGCTCGGCAATGGAAATAATGTGAGTAGCAGTGTGAAACAGGACGGCGTGGGGGTAGGACGTTTGTTTTCATTAAGGGTGACTATCGTTGTTTTAGTTTTTGTTTTATAATGATGTTTTTTTTCTTCTCTTTTTAGCTTTTTTTTTCCTGTTGTTTGGTTGAATGTAGTAGTGTTTGTATCTCTCTCTCTCTCTCTCTCTCTCTCTCTCTCTCTCTCTCTCTCTCTCTCTCCATTTTTATTTTCCTTCACCAATATTCTAAAAGTCATTCGGAACTTTCTTTTTCTTTTGTTTGTGTGTTCGGTTTCCGGGTCACCAGGACATTCTGTGGCCTCTGGGGCGTCGTGATTAATAAAAAATGGTGTGAGGTCAAACTGGCCAGAATTCTTGATCATATATAGGTCAAGGGTCACGTGGAAAGGATATCAAGAGGTCGCAGGGGGCGGTGATGTTTCATGCCAGGTCAAGAGTTTAGACAAGGTTATATATTGCTTGAAAGATGACTATATTTTTTGCCCTTAAGTTCCTTTCGTAACTATCAAGAATATATCCTCCTCTACTGTTGTGGACTTTCATATTGAACTTTTTTTTAATATAGTTTTATGGGGAAGAAAATGGTGGGTACTTTTGCGGTTTAAGAGAAGGATGATGAAAATCTGTGTGACTTAGGTGAAGAGGCAGATGAGATGAGTGACATGCAGAGGCTGGGCGGGATGTGTGGTGGGGATAGAAAGGCAACTGTGGCCAGGGAGGAGGGCGAGAATGGGTTAATATGAAAGGTCCGGGAGGTGGGTGGGAGGAAGAGTTAAAGTTTAAAGAGCCGGACGATGGAAAGGGTCAAGTAACAGGAAACGATAGTATTGAATAATTGTTAAAGAGGATATTATGATAGTGCGTAGAATAGTGATGAAAAAGGTGTTTAAAGGTTTAAGCTGAATCCAATTGAGACTAAAAGGACCAGTTTGTCTCGCTCCGTAATGCCTATTCTTGGTACGCTATTTCCAGAGGGTTTAGAATTAAGTCTACCTGAGGGGGTGACAGTTTTAGGGGTCATCCGTCATTCAGGGTCAACATTGAAATATCACAGTCATGCGTTAGTATCTCCTGGCGCTCAGAAGCTTAAGATAACTAAATTACTATTCAAAGCTTTTGCGAACTCCTCCATTCCTGTCAGTCTCATGCTTCCTGATCTTTGAGGTTATTTATCAGGCCATTTCTTGTATGTAATTGCCATCCATATCTTCTTTCATATCCATCTTTCCATTTCATATCCTCTTTCAGACACTCTGTGGAGGATCTCAATCACTCTCTGCTACTTATCCTAAGAATATTCGGCCGTGAACACCGTCGATCTGTCATTACTCTTTGCATGCTGTACAAAATTCAGTCAGATGCATTTCTTCCTTTGCACAACAGTCTACACTCTCTCTCTCTCTCTCTCTCTCTCTCTCTCTCTCTCTCTCTCTCTCTCTCTCTCTCTCTCTCTCTCTCTCTCTCTCTCTCATTCTTCCCATGTTTCTTCTGTTTCATGAAGTTTTTTTTCCTTTTATTTATTCAGTTATTCTCTTTTCTCAATTCCTTTTCTAGTTTGGCAGTTATCAATGCCATGTGGTCTTTTATGGACTCTCTCTCTCTCTCTCTCTCTCTCTCTCTCTCTCTCTCTCTCTCTCTCTCTCGCCATAATCCCTTCCCCTCATGCCCTCACACTCCGCCTCCTTCATTAATCCCTCTCCTCCCTCGTGTAACCCTTCCCCTCACAGACTTTTCCCTCCGCCCTCCCCTCCCTGGCGACCCTCCTTTTTCTCCCTTTAACCCCTTTTTTCCTCCCTCTCCGCGTCCCTCCGACACTGAAACTGACTCGCTAATTCCCTTCTTTCCTCCCCTCATGCTCTCTCTCTCTCTCTCTCTCTCTCTCTCTTCATAGGCAATGCTTAATGTAATCACTACGCAATTAAACTCACCCAAAAATTAACGATACGAAAGAATAAAAAAAAAATCACAGTTTCCCTTCAAAAAGCAAAAGATAGTAAGGAAGACGAAGTTAATCTGAATGTGGAAGTGGATTCATAATTACGAAAACAAAAACGAATATCAACCCCCCCAAGAAAAAGCACTTGACAATTATTTTCTCGTGATGAAGCGATAAAGTATGAAAAATAATGGAAAGATATGAAAAAAATAGACAATCACTGACGCACATTATTAAAAGTGACCCCTGCGAAATGCTCTCGATAACGCAGTCATAAGCGCACGAAAGTAAGCGCATTTCACCGTTTGGCCGCCGATAAATTTGGAATCAATGCCGTACCTGAGCACACCTGTTTAGAGGCGGCGAACGGTAACGAGGCAGGTGTGGGAGGAGGGGAGGGAGGAAAGGGAAAGTAGAAGCCAGGTGAGCTCGTTAATGTGTCTTTATATCTCGTACCTTGCCTTTGCCTGTTTGCTCCTCTCTCTTTGCTTTGTTTTGCTTTGGTTTTGCGTATCTTTCAAATGTATCTTTTTATATATCGAGGTGTTCGGTTTTGCGGGTGAGGGGCGGGGAGGGTGAAGGTCAGAATCGCTCATTTTTGTGTCTTCCTATTTCCTACCCTTGCCCTATTATCTCCTCTCTCTTTGTTTTGTTTTGCTTTGGTTTTGCGTATCTTTCAAAAGGATCTTTTTATATATCGAGGTCTTCGGTTTTGTGGGTGAGGGGCGGGGAGGGTGAAGGTCAGAATCGCTCATTTTTGTGTCTTCCTATTTCCTACCTTTGCCCCATTAGCTCGTCTCTCTTTATTTTGTTTTGTTTTGTTTTGGTTTGGTTCTGCGTCTCTTCCAAGTGTCTCATTGTATTGTAGTCTTTTTCTGGCATCCCTTTTATTCATCTCATTGTGTCCCGTTCCCCTTTTTTGCGTCTCCTCGCGTGTTTCACTGTACTCGTTGTTCATCTTTACATCATCACCTGACTCCTTTTGCTGTGTTTCTGTCACCTTCTTCATTCTCCTCTACATCACTTCTCTACCGTCGCTGTTTTTCGATCATGTTTCCTTTTTTTTTCAGCACTCCGTATGTTATTCTATTAGGTCCTTTTCTATCTCCCTTCTTTCTATCTCATCCTTTATTTTATCTTCCTTATCTATTCATGTATTTCTTCCACCCCTCCACGCTTCTTCACGCCTCCCTTCTCTCATCGTATTTTGTTCAGCTTCCTATGTTCTCATCGCTCTGTCTTCCCTTCATCATCTTATCTCCACCGCTCTGTCTCTCCTCCATCTCCTCATCTCTTCATTTCTCTCTCTTTCGTTCATCTCATCTCCTCACCACTCTATCTATCTCCTTATCTCCTCACTGCTCTATATTCCCTTCATCTCCTTATTTCCGTACCTCTCTTCATCCACTTCCTTCATCTCCACATTTAATCACACGTTTCTCTGTTCTCTCTCCTCAGGATGTTTCGGGACGCAGACGTGGAACCAGGAACCGAGCAGAACCGAGGTCAACCCTGAGGGGAACGTGGTGCTGGCCTGCAAGGTGTACAACAAGCAGGGCACGTGTTCCTGGCAGAAGGATGGCAAGGTGAGATCATAACCTACCTTCACTTTACCTGGCTAGAAGTTCTCTTAATTTTGTACCGCTCATAGAGTTTCGTTTATGTGTGTTAAGGTGTGTGTCAGCCTTCTCTTAATTCTGTGCTAGTCCTTTAGTTTTGTTTATACCTATAGTCTGACAACATAAATCTAAGCGTGTTTGTAAGCTGAGTGCTGATTGGCTACTGTTATGGCTTCCAAGTTTTCTTTAACCTCTGTTTGTGTTTATCTCACGCAGCATCTTCTGCTAATCTGCACTGTGCTTACGAACACGCTTAGTTTTATGTTGTCAGCTTGGGTCAGACTTAAGTGAACGAACTATAGTGACCTGGTACTTGTCAAACTTGCCTAAATTACGTGCCAGTTATATTGTTTCGTTTATGCTTGCTACCTCTCAAACTTCTTCAAATTCTACGTCTTTATATAAGTTTCGTTTAGACTTGGTGCGTGTCAAACTTCTCTTAATTCTTCGTCATTCAGATTATTTCGTTTATACTTCTGTTGCGTGTCAAATAAAAATTGTTAACGTATATGAACGATAGATGTCATTGGTAAGAGTAGTAGTAAAGACTGTATTATTTAAAGCCATCATATTTTCATTCCATTCATATCACTTGCTCAGGATATGTGTCAAACAGAGGCAGATAACGTAAAGGTATATTAAAACTAGATAGACATCATACGTAGGAACAGCAGTAAAAGTTATATGATTTAAAGCTGCGTATCTCTATTTTACATTCGTGCTTTTAGTTTATACATGTACCAGTGTGTGTTATATTGAACTACACAGCGGAGAAGTACATGAAAGACAGGTATTGGACATGTATTGCTATTGTCATGAGGCGAGTATGGTGTCGAAGTACAGCCAACCTCTCTCTCCCTCCCTTACTCGCATATATTCCTGCTCCCTTTCATGACTTTTTTGGCCCGTGTGATAGTGTGTCAAACAAGGCAGACTGGATGGGAGTTGTATATGAGAGTCAGATGTTAGAGGTATATTGGTATTGTGACGAGTGTTATAATATGTCGAGAAACAGGAGACTTTTTGCTCATTCATGTTACTCATCATCCCCGCCTTCCCTACCCCCGCCCCCCTCGTCATGACCTTCAGCCCACCCCCCTCAAAATGTATACGCCTCCCCTTGTCAACGAGTCTTATTTAAAGGGGAAACTACCTTAAAACTACCATCCCAGGAAAATTGTGTGGCCTTAAAACTACCATCCCAGGAAAATTGTATGGCCAGAGAAACACACACACACACACACACACACACACACACACACACACACACACACACATACGCATACCCACGCACCCGGACCTTAATTAAAACCGAAAAAAAAATAACAGGGGTACACATTTAGAGTTGAAACATTATTTGATGAGGAAAATACCTTACTCATCCTTCCGTACAGTTATCATAGGGGTCAGGAAAGCATGCACCCCCTATCCCCCCTATCCCCCGCCCCCCCACCCCTCCCATCCACACATACTGCTAGATGAAAAAAACAGCGGAACACATTTAGCGTTGGTACGTTATACACGAGCATTGCATACGTGGCTCTGCGCTCATGGCTACAGCGTCACGTGCATGTTTTAGCCCCGCCATCACGAAAGGCGTACCGTCAACCCTGTATGAACGGTAATGCTGTGAGTTTATATTTTACACGAGAGACAGGCAGATAGACAGATAGACAGACAGAGAGGAAGAAAAAGAAGAAAAAAAGAAGAGGCTTAACGTAGAGTGCAAACATGAAGGTAAAACATACATACAGACAGACAGGTAGACAGACAGACAGACAGATAGATAGACAGACAGACAGACAGACAGATAGACAGAGACAGAAAAAGAGAGGAAGAAGGAGAGAAACGGAAAAGAACCTGAAAGTGGAAACATGAAAGTAAAACGAGACAGACGGACAGACAGACAGGAAGAAAGAAAAAAGAAGAGGCTTAACGTTGAGTGCAGACAGGGAGGTAAAACATACATACATACAGACAGACAGACAGGAAGAGAGGTATGTCACGTGTCCCGACCGCAGGTGACAGCACAGGTAAAAAAACAGACGGACGGGTTGACACAGGAATAGACAGAAGTAGTAATGTAACCTCGATTTCCTTTCGCCTGGGGATTCATTAGTCAATTAGGTGCCCTGCTGAGGTGTTAGCAGGTGGCAGGTGAGGGATTAGAGGTTTTATTATCTTTCTCTCTCTCTCTCTCTCTCTCTCTCTCTCTCTCTCTCTCTCTCTCTCTCTCTCTCTCTCTCTCTCTCTCTCTCTCTCTCTCAAAACTCGTAAAAACTGAGTCCTTTAAAGAGGATAATGGAAAATGCCAAAAGAGACATACCAGTTAAGTTCCAAAGGCCACTTGATGCTCCTGTTAGCGAAGTCTGTCTGTCTGTTGATTGTTCGTAAATAAAGGAGTGAGAAAGTGTCAAGGGGAACCTTTTTAATTATTTTTTTTGTTATTTGTTGAGTGTGGAAGGGAGCACTCACTAATTCAGTTACCAATCGCTTTCACGTCTCCATTTCACCCAGATACTGTTTGTGTTGTTTTAGTCTAATTAACGTAGTGGTGGTGGTAATGGTGTTGTCGGTGATGGGGGTAGTAGTAATGGTGATCCTGGTGATAGTGGTAGTAGTAGTAGTAGTAGTAGTAGTATACGCGATGAAGTATGAGTGGTGAGGATGAGTCAGATAAAGGTGTGTTGGCTGTAGGATAGAAGGAGTGTCGATAGCAGTGGGTGTAGTGATGGTGGTGAGGGATCCTACATTTCCTACGATAGTGGAGTACGCGTTGAAGCTACCTGGAGGATATGAACCAGGTAAAGGTGAGTGTTGATAGTAGGATAGAAGGACCGTCAGAGGATAGTAGGAGTGGTGATAGTTGTGGCTTTAATGATGGCGATATTGGATCCTACATTTCTTAGAGTAGTGGAATACGCGGAGGAGGTTCCCGATGGAGGTGGGCCAGGTAGCGGCGGGGCGTCTGCCAAAACCATGGAGCCACGCGTGACTAGCGGACGCCCGAGCCAGTGAGGGATGCGGCGGCGTCAGGCTGGCGGCGACGCTGAGGGACGGGGGGAGGACACAAGGCTCTGAGAAAGGCTATGTATAGGATGTGTGTTAGTCTCTATAAGGGGGTCACAAAGTACATGTAGAAAGACAGATAGACAGACAAAGACGGACAAACAGACGGCAGATAGGCACACGACACACAAACAGACAAATATATGTTGACAGGTATTAGATTGGAAGGGTATATGTATCCAGAGTGTTTTCTGGGATATATATTTTGTTACGGGATAGAGAAAATACTTTAGAGAATTATAAACGCTTAATTAACCATCATGTTCAAGGAAATACCTTTTAGACAGGATATTGTGCTATTTGTGTTCGAGGTAAAGGGAAATTTGATATATTATCGACGAGTAACATTCCGTATATTCTATAAGAGGAAAAGTAATTGGGTCAGGAATACAATGATGGAAACGGTTAATATTTTGTCATGAAAGAATGTCTCTGAAGAGTGAAAAAAAAAGATATCCATTGTAAAGAAAATTTGCGAAAGATATTAAAAAAGTAACATTGCAAAAAACGTCAATTCTTCCAGTACTCGGAAAGAAAAGCGACAGCGAACGTGAAAGCGCCGCAGGAGAAATTAAATAGCGATGGCAGCGGAATACATGGCACTCGTGTCGTGTGCATAGAGAACGTGTGGCATATAAAATATACATTACCATTCACAAAATATATAGCGGGAAGGTGAGGTGTGCGGATGACGTGACTGCAGTAATAATGGCCGTGGGGAAATATAGAGAATGAGACTTGTAGATTACTCATTAAAATTTACCATAAAGCGAGGTAGTTATAGGCATAGACTGGGTGTAACAAGATCAGTTGTGTCAGAAGTAAAAACGTAGTCTCTAGTTATAAAGAAAATAACATTAAAAAGAAAGCAATAGATCATCCATTATGACTTACCTTTTACAGAAATATAAGGGCCGAAAATGCGGTGTTACAAGATCAAAAACGTCAAGAAGTTAAGGCGTAAAACGTTTTAAAAAGTAAACGAATAGGGGGAAAAGAAACTAAATTGCATTGATATTTTCCAAGACCATAGAAGGAGGGTTAAAATACATCGCAAAATAAGTATAGTGTCGCAGGTGATATATTAATTTCTAAGACAAGCAAACGATATCGAAGAGGACGCTGCATGTTCAAATTTACCTTCAGTGGACACGGTTAGGCCGAAAAAAAAAGTGTATTAGGTTACGGTGCAGGAAGAACGGCCGTAGAAATTAAGTCACTGGTAAATGTGTTAATTACTGAAAAAGAATGACCTTATGAGTTAATTAAGCATATAAAATAAAAATAAAATGTAACCTCCTCCACATATCACATTCCTTCATAAGCAGACGCAGAGTGGCAAATAGACGAGGCAATAAGCCCAATAGTGTCGGAATTAAAGACGAAGACCAGTTTAAAAAAAGACAGAAAGTGTGTTAATTAAGCGGGAAATGGAGAGCAAAAAAAATGTTCGAGGCAGGTGAGTGGGCAGGTATGTTTTCCGGGCGCGTTGAGGGTTGACACCTTTGTAGGACATTCCCTGAAACACCCTCGTCGCCTCGTCCCACTCGGCTGTTAAGTGACGCCCGGGAGATTTTTTGTTGGAATGTGGGGAGCCTCCCTGAATTTCGCGAATCTGAATAACTGGCGAATACAGATACCGACATTTTACTGGACGGTACGTGGTATTCTCTCTCTCTCTCTCTCTCTCTCTCTCTCTCTCTCTCTCTCTCTCTCTCTCTCTCTCTCTCTCTCTCTCTCTCTCTCATCTTTTAATTTCCTCTCCTTTCCTTTCTTTCCTTTCCTTTCCTTTCATTTTTTCCTCTTTTCTCCACTTCCTCTCCTTTTTTTCTCATTATTCCCTTTTTTTCCTTTTTTTTCCTTTTCTCCTCTCCTTTCTCTTTCTGTTTCTTCTTTTCCCCTCACTCACTCACTCACTCATTCGCTCACTCACTCACTCACTCTCTCAGACCCACTCCCTCTCTCCTCTCGTCCACATCCTCCTCCCGAGCAGCGCAAGAGTCAATGTTTGGTTATACTTCTGAACATGAAAATTAATATCCTTGCCTAGTTTTTTTGCGTCCATCCCGAGGCGAGTATTGGCGGCCGTTCAGTCAGGCTTCGTTAATTGGCGCGCCCGGACGGTAAATAAATAAACAGATGAATGAGTGAAGGAATGATAAAAAGTCAAGAGAGTGAGAGAGAGTTTAAGAGAGAGAGTGTAAGAGAGAGAGTTTAAGTTAGAGTTTAAAAGAGACAAAAAGTTTAAGAATGTGAGTGAGAGAGAGAAAGCAGAGAGAAGAAAAAATGAGAAGAGAGAAAATGATATAAACAAGGAATAAAGGAAGATAATAATAAAATAAAGATGGACTGTAGAGGGAAAAAAGGAAAGGAGAGGAAAGGAAATAAAGAGAGATAAGATGAGAGAGAGAACAGAAGAAAAAATGAAAGGAAAAAGAGTATAATAATGAGAAATAAAGATTGGGTGGAGAAAATAGGAAAAAATAAAAGGAAATGAAAGGAAAGGAGAAGAGAGGAGAGGAAATTAAATGAGATAAGATGAGAGAGAGAGAGAGAGAGAGAGAGAGAGAGAGAGAGAGAGAGAGAGAGAGAGAGAATCCACCATCCCCGCCCAGCCATCAGGAGAATTCGTCATTTTTTATCAGTTCGGTTCGGGATAATTACACTTGCATTGACTCACTCCTCATTTACTCGCCCGATCTTTTTTTTAATTTCTTTTTCGTTCATACTTTTTTTGTTGCCCTCCTGTCAGTAGTTCCATTCCCCAACGCCCAGTCCTCTCCCCCCTTCCATCCCCCTCCACACCCGCGTACCAGATGTTGCTAGTATGATGCTCAGAAAATAAAAAGATGCAAGGGAAGTGAAAACAATTATGAGATCACGCTTAATAACGGAAATATCTCTAGACACGAGGTAAAGATAAGAAGTAGAATGATAAGAGTGATGAGTATTTGTATTTTCCATTGATTATGCCTTGATGAAAACAGATGAAAATGAGTGAAATAGGAAGTGATTGAGTGTTTTTGTATTTTCTATCGTATGCCTTGATGAAAATGAGTGAAATAGTAAGGGTGATTGAGTATATTTGTATTTTCCATTGAGTATGCCTTTATGAAAACAGATGAAAATGAGTGAAATAGTTAGAGTGATTGAGTGTTTTTGTATTTTCTATTGAGTATGCCTTCTTGAGGGGAGGTGAAAAAGAGTAAGCAGGGGAGTAATAGGAGTACCAGAGTGTATTTGTATTATTTATCTTTTCTATCTCCTATGATTTGATGAGAGCAGAATAAACAGCGTCTTGATGGGGAGTTTGAACAAATTATGACCTACTTACTCTAAATGATATCCTAAACACACTAAATCAATTTTGAAGAAGGGCCTTGGTGGAATATATACGGAGGTGATAATTTATTTTTTTCTTTCTTCCTTTCTCTCTTCACTTCTACATTTCTTCTTTTATGAGCGCGTGCATTTCGTTTTAACGTCGTAACGAGATGTTTTACGTGGAGAATGTTAGTGTTTATCTCAACATCATCGAAGTATGTTGAAAATGGAAATGATATACGTTCGTGTGTGTGTGTGTGTGTGTGTGTGTGTGTGTGTGTGTGTGTGTGTGTGTGTGTGTGTGTGTGTGTGTTTAATACCTGGAACTTAAAGAGACTAAAGAAGTAAAAGGGTGACCAGGAATGTCTAGGAAAGGTTAGGTTGAATAATTTAATGGAGATACCTCTCTCTCTCTCTCTTGCTTCCTCTCCTCCTCCTCCTTCCCTTGGACAAGGTGTAATACCTGATCTGTCTCCCGTGCCAGGGTCACGGTGACGCCTCTGGGCAGCAGCAGTAGTGGATTGGACTGCAGACAGAGGATCTCCTTATGAGACAATAGCTGGAGTTCCAGGGTTCTAGTTAGCTGGACCGTGCCCTAGTTATTTAGGCCTTCGGTGTAGAGGAGTGTGGCGACCTCTTCGGTGTGAGCTCCCCGTCCCTCCCCTCTAACGACGGAACTCCCATTCCTCGTAAGGTCTATCAGGTCTGCTGTTGTTTGTTCTTCCTCTGTGTTCATTTGTGTTGTGTTCCTCCTCCTCCTCCTCCTCCTCCTCCTCCTCCTCCTCCCATAATTCATCCACCATTATGGGGCGTAAATACTAAAATACACCAGCTGTAATTTTTAATCCCGCCGTCATTACAAACTCCATTTTTTTATGATAATTCGGTTTTGTTTATTCATTAAGAGATTTCGGAAAAGAATTTGTGATTTTATTGAGGATTATTGGGGGGAAAATAACGTAAGCTCCTGCCTGTTTTTTGGCCCGTGTTATTTTAATGATTACAAGCGCAGTACATTTTTATTATTTTATTTTTTTGTCGTACGTGGACGGTGTGATTTTTTTTTTTGTCAGTGTGTGTGTGTGTGTGTGTGTGTAAGAGAGAGAGAGAGAGAGAGAGAGAGAGAGAGAGAGAGAGAGAGAGAGAGAGAGAGAGAGAGAGAGAGAGAGAGAGAGACCGCCATATGTACACGACTCATAAACGTTTGCAAAAGAAATCTAAATATCCTTTCTTTCCTTCACATATCACTGGCGAGGGACACAACAATAACACCTCCAGAAAAATATTAATCACGAAAAAAATAAAACCAAACTTCAAGGATTTATTTTTCATCGACTTTCTGGTCATACTTCACTTTTTTTTCTTCTTTTACAGAGAGAGACATTTTCCGCGTTTTTAGTGTGTGCTTTATTTCGCGTCCAGAGCTGCTGCTACACGCTGGCGCTGTCGTAACGCGAATTCTTTATATTTTTGCTTGTTTGTGTGGAAGCCTGGTGACGGCAGATACAGAGAGAGAGGGAGAGGGAGAGAGAGAGGGAGGGGGTTGCAGACAGACACTGACAAACAAACAGACTACAAAAAACCGGGTCAAGGGCAACAAAAATTATATATAAAAAAATAAAATAGAAGAGGTTGAGTTTTAAATTAGAAAGCCCTCGCCGATTCATCTTTAACCCAGAAAAGTGCGTACAAAATCATTAATAATATAAGAATGGTACTGAAATAAAGATAAGAGAGAGAGAGAGAGAGAGAGAGAGAGAGAGAGAGAGAGAGAGAGAGAGAGAGAGAGAGATTAAATAACATGAAGAACTCGTCCTCCTCTTCCTTGTTCTCTCCTTCTTAAAACTTACTCCTTTCATCTTCTTCCTCCTTTCCTCCACCCTTCCTTTCTTCCCTCCAATCTTCCCTCCCTCTACCCCTATCCCCTCTTTCCTCCCCCTCTCCCTCATTCACCCCTATCCCCTCTTCCAACCCTCTCTCCCTCCTCCATTTCTATCCCCTCTTTCCTCCATCTCTCCCTCCCTCCCTCCCTCCCTCGGCTTTTCTTCCTCCCGTTACCTCCACTGTAAGTCGTAAGTCCGGCTCATCCCTCCTGTTTGTCAGCCTGTGGGGGGTGGGGGGGAGAAAGGAGGGAGGGAAGAAAAGGGAGAGAAAACCAGGTAGAGTAGAAGTGAGGGGCCCCAGGGGAAAGGGAGAGAAAATTTGGCTGCTTAGGAGGAAAAATTTACCTTGCGATTTTTTGGGGTTTTATTTAGTTGTTTTTTTTTCTTGTTCTTGTTTTTTTGTCTTCATTTCTTTCTTGATATTTTTTTATATTCTTTTCATTTAGTTGTTTTTCTCATTTTCTTATTTTTTTCCATTTTTTTCCTTGTCATTTTTATCATTCTCTTGTTTTCTGTCTTTCTCTCTTTTTTTTTCGTCCTTATCAATGCAATTTCCTCTTTTATTTAATTATTATTTTCTTGTTCCTGTTTTTTTTTTGTCCTTTCCATTTATATTTTATCCATTTTTTCCTCTTCATTTTTATTCGTATTCGTGTTTCCTTTCTTTCGTATATTTTTCTTGTCCTTATCTGTGCAATTTCCTCTTTTATTTGATTATTATTTTCTTGTTCCTGTTTTTTTGTCCTTTTCATATATATTTTATCCATTTTTTCCTCTTCATTTTTGTTCGTTTTTGTATTTCCTTTCTTTCACATATTTTTCTCGTCCTTATCTGTGCAATTTCCTCTTTTATTTGATTATTATTTTCTTGTTCCTGTTTTTTTCTCCTTTTCATATATATTTTATCCATTTTTTCCTCTTCATTTTTATTCGTTTTTGTATTTCCTTTCTTTCATATATTTTTCTCGCCCTTATCTGTGCAATTTCCTCTTTTATTTAATTATTATTTTCTTGTTCCTGTTTTTTTCTCCTTTTCATATATATTTTATCCATTTTTTCCTCTTCATTTTTATTCGTTTTTGTATTTCCTTTCTTTCATATATTTTTTCTCGTCCTTATCTGTGCAATTTCCTCTTTCCCTCATCTTTTATTTACTCCCTTCCTTTATTAGCTTTTCCTCGCGTCATCTCTTCCTCGTTCCTTCTGATTTATTTGACCGCTTCTCCCTTCAACACTTTTCCTCGTTTCGTTTCCTGCGTTCATTAATCCATTTTCTCGTTAACCACTTCCTTTATCAGCCTCGCTCTTCGTTCTTTCTTTCGCTGATTGATTGATTTCTCCTCCGGGACCATTCTCTCTCTCTCTCTCTCTCTCTCTCTCTCTCTCTCTCTCTCTCTCTCTCTCTCGCTCTCGCTCTCACTCACTCACACACACACACACACACACACACACACAGGAAGCCAAATGACTCATGGCCTTTAAGTTGTACATAGAAGGAGACTAACTAGATACCCCTGACTCACATATCGATTGACTGACTCACACAACGACTGACTGACATACTTACAAAACTGACTCACTACGACCAATACAAGAACTGACTGACCCCCAAAATAACTCGCATCACAACTGACTGACTTATCGATTGACTGACATACGACCAAGTGACTCACCTTACGAGCACCGTTGCCAGATTGTCGTACTCAGAGCATAGTATTTACCGGTTTCTGACGCCTAACTATTGCCAAGGAACATCAGGATCTAACTCATTTAACGATAACTATAAATGAGTTTCGTTAGTGGAGCCCAGAAGACAGTTTTGGGGGCAGGAAGTCGGGAAGTATAAGCGGCTGAGTACGACAATCTGGCACCGTTGCTTACGACTGACTCACCTTATGGAAGACTCACCTATACGACTTACTCACCGAAAAACTTTAAAGCAAAACTCGCGAGGACACTGAAATGTTTACTCAGCGCGACACAGACTAGAATGGCCGTGATATTTCGGTGGCCTTTCCAACCCTTGAATAATTGAAAGACAGTCCGAGAAATAGAATGGTATAAAAATTCTTTCTAGTTCATCCTTCTGATATTTTGTCCCTTTAACTTCATATAATAAAGTTCTCACTTTTTTCTTCTCTTTTTTGAGCTGCCAAGATTGGATTTGGCTGAGAATTTGTGTTTAAAAATGGCGTTTGATGTATCTTTCTTTCTTTCTTGCAATATAAAAAAAAAATAATGTAAAGGTTAAGAAAAGAAAAGTTAGATTAAAGGTAAGAATCAAGTGCATATGTTTTATTTATATTTTGGAGAAACTGATAAAACTAGTAAAAACACGTCAATCCATATTTTATGACACTTTTTACATGCATTTTTTTTTAAGTCAGTATAGATGAACTTACCAAACCAAAACAAAAATACGAAAGGTTACTATATATATTTTTTTTTCTTGGACAGCCTCGAGACACCAATAAAACTTCGAAATAATCAGGTGGAAATAAAAGAAAAAGCAATATCGTTCACTGTGTTCATTTTCTTTTTCTTTTTTCTTTATCTCTTTCTCTTTCTAGTCTCAGTCTTGTTTTCTGCCTTCTCTTTTTCACTCCACCTTTTGCTCTGCGTTCCTACTCCTCCTGCAACACTTTCCTCCTGTTTTCTCGCGCTGTTGGAAAGTTTGGCTTCGGTACAGATTTTTTTATTTCATTTCGTGGAGTAAACTCGAAAATTAAATCCAGTGCTAAGTAGAATTTCCAAAACTTTATATGAAACGAGAGAGAGAGAGAGAGAGAGAGAGAGAGAGAGAGAGAGAGAGAAACGTAAAATAGATATTAAAACGAAAAAAATGCGTATATATAAAATTAACTCTGTAAAAACTGTGGGATCAGCTCAACAAAAGTTCAAATGTTAAGCGAATCATTTGGGTCAGTAATTGCTTTCCCTGATAAAAAAAAAAAAAAATTTTAAAAATCCGAGAGGCGAGGAGGCAAAATAAAAGTGAGAGGAAATAGAAAAAAACTCTAGAAAGGAAATTAAAGTCACGCCTGGCTAAAAAAAAAAGCCTAAAGAAACAAAGAAAAGGGAAATTAATGGAAAAAATTATATGATTCTAGGAAAAGGAAAATTACAGAGACCCGGAAAATATTAATGCAGTAGTTATTTGTCATTGCTGTTGTTATTGTTGTTGTTGTTGTTGCTGTTGCCCCCGTTGTTGTTGTTGTTGTTGTTGTTGCTGTTGCCCTCGTTGTTGTTGTTGTTGTTGTTGCTGTTGCCCTCGTTGTTGTTGTTGTTGTTGTTGTTGTTGTTGCTGTTGCCCTCGTTGTTGTTGTTGTTGTTGTTGTTGCTGTTGCCCTCGTTGTTGTTGTTGTTAGTGAAAAAAAAATATTACCATGGTTGATATGATTTCTTTCGGCCTCGGATTGTTAGTCGTAAGCGTGATGAAAAATGAATATATTAATGAAGACTAAACTACGGTTGATGAATAAGTTAAAGAGAGACGAAGCGAGAGAAGCAACTTTTGTTTTTTTTTTTTTTCATTATTGCTCATTTTTGTCATTATTACCGTCATAGAGAAGCGAGAAAATCGACACAACAATATACTTTATTTTTAACTTTTTTTATTGGGTTTCATTTTATTGGCACTATCAACAGCACTTATAATCACCATCATCATCATCACTATTACTAACTATTATCTATTATCATTTTATTATTATTATTATTACTACTACTATTATTATGTGTCCAACTTTATCCGCCTTTTTCTATGCAGTAACGCTTTCCATTCCGTCTATATATTTTTCCTCCTCCTTCAAGATTTACGATGGCTTCCCTTTAACATTATTCACCATTTACCTGCCAATTTTTAAGCCGGAAAATGAGAGGAAGCTGCAAATACACAACAATAATTTTGGGCCGAATATATGCAGGACGGGACTGCGAATATGTGTTCACTACCTGTTCGCCGGCACTCGTTCGTTGCGCGGCACGAACTCGAGTCGCTGGGAACCCATTTTGTGTATCATTCCGCCTGTTTTGATATATTTTTGTTTCACCTTCATCTCTGCGTTCTACGTTCAGCCTCCTCTTTCTCGTGTTTGTCCTTTCTTCCTCTCTCTGTCTCTGTTTGTCTGTGTCTTTGTCTGTGTGTCTCGCTGGCTGGCTGGGTTTCTCTCTCTCTCTCTCTCTCTCTCTCTCTCTCTCTCTCTCTCTCTCTCTCTCTCTCTCTCTCTCTCTCTCTCTCTCTCTCTCTCTCTCTCTCTCTCTCTCTCTCTCTCTTTTCCCCACCCGCCTGCCTCCTTCCTCCCCCCCCCCCCTCCCCCCCCGCCCCCGCTCCCCCAGCCTCCATCGCGACCCACAACTCCCTGTGACAAATATTCCAATTAACAGCAGCAAAAATTAGGCCATGATAGAGCCTCTACGTAATTATTCCAATTTTTGCTCCTCTGCATCAAAGCAATGTACAGGCGGCGTCTGCGTATTTATGCAGCTTAGCCGAAGTCATTGTTGTCATTTGCAGTAACGGCAGCAGTACCATCTCGATAATTAATATGGTGGGAATTATTATTGTCATTATTATTATTTTATTATTATTATTATTATTATTATTATTATTATTATTATTATTATTATTATTATTATTATTATTAGTGTTATTATTATTATCCTTATTATTTTCACCGTCATTACCATCATCACCGCCACCATCACCGCCATCGCACACCATCGCCGTCGTCGTCGCCGTCAGCTCGGCCTCACAACTTTAATATAATAGTATTCCCCTTACATCCTGTTCCAGCGTTTTCCATGAAGGACTTTTCCGTAGTATATAAATTTTAAACCCTGTAAAATACATATATATATATATATATATATATATATATATATATATATATATATATATATATATATATATATATATATATATATATATATATATATCATTCGGTCTAAGGTTGAATTGTATGTGTGTTTTGGCGACAGTCGCAGCAAGGTAATATTCTCTCCTCGCGCTCCCTCTCCCTGTTTGTTTCCACTCCGGCGGCTCCTCAATCTTGGCGGGAACGTTCGTGCGCGGAATAAAACTTCCTCCCATACTCCTTCCTCCACGTCTCCTTCCTCCTCCTTGCGCAAAATTTGCAACTTATCTTCGCAGGGTCCTCAGCAGCGGGACGGGGGATATTTATGCGGAGATACGGCTTCCCTTCCCCGTAACTCCACATCACCTCCGCGATGGATCCCACGGCGGCGGAAAATGCCCAAGTGACGAGAGTAGCGCGCGGGAACAACTTTATTAAATATCCCCCGCCTACGAGCAAGGGAGAAAAACGGGGAAAAAAAAAATTAATGCAAAATAGGAACGAAAAAAAAAAAAGAAACCCTAAAATAAACATCCCTTACCTTCACGTCTCTCCCCAAGTAACGTTCCTCCTTTCCTTCGTCCACAGCCGCAGGGGATGTTCGTGGGCAAGTACGAGTGGTCGGGGGACAGGGAGGCCGGCGACTGCTCCATCAGGATCCTGGACGCCGGCGAGGTGGACGACGGGGAGTGGGAGTGTCAAGTGACCGCCTCCGCCTTCGCCGCCCACGACGCCCTCACCTCCAGGATTGCTCAGCTGATTGTCAGAGGTGAGAAAGAAAGGGAAAGGGAAATAGATAGATAGATAGAGAGAGATAGATGGATAGATAGATAAAACAGATGAATGGATAGATAAAGAGATAGTTAGATGAATGGAAAGATATGTAGGTGGATGAATGGATGGATAGATAGATATTTAGAAAGATTAATAGATAGAGAGAGAGAGAACTGGAAAGGTAGGGTAAGTAAAATGAGATTGATGAGGTGTGTATGGAAGAGGGGAATGGGAGAGGAGACGAGGAAAGGGGAGATGGCTACATAGAGTGGGTGAGAGCGAGGGGGGGTGAGGGGGGCGAGAGGGGTGAATGGGCGTCGTTTTGATTGATGAGTGACTCGCTTTGGTTCCGATGGGGTGATGAACATAATGTAAGAGTGATGATGATTGATGAATGGAGTGACGAGATACACTTATTCCCCCGCGTGTGTGTGTGTGTGTGTGTGTGCGTGTGTGTACGTACATATACTCTGCTCCGGAATAATTACACGGCTGAAATGAACGCTGTAGAGCACACCTTTTCATGTACCTGGCATTTTTACCGTGAACTAATTATCATTATAACAGGTAATATTTTTTTTGTATGCGGAAGCCTCATAAAGGAATACACACACACACACCTACACACACATTTATACATATATTTTTTTACAACAAAGGAGACAGCTCAAGGGCACACAAAAAGGAAACAATAATAAAAAAAAAAAAGCCCGCTGCTCGCTGCTCCTACAAAAAAAAAAAATCAAAAGGGTTGGCCGAAAGTGAGGTCAATTTTGGGAGAGGTGTCCTGATATGAAGGTGTGTGTGTGTGTGTGTGTGTGTGTGTGTGTGTGTGTGTGTGTGTGTGTGTGTGTGTGTGTGTGTTCCTTTACCTCTTCCTTTTCTTTGATGGTTTTTAATTCTCCACGTGTCTGTCTGTCCCCCAGTGGCCCCCTTACACCCCATGCTGGAGGTGGATTCGCAGCAGGTGACGCCCATGCAAAACTTTACTGTCGTGGAGAATCGCCAAGCCAACATCAAGTGTCTCTCTAGATACGGAAACCCTCCTGCTGAGATTAAGTGGTTCATAGGTAAGGCGAACACCTGTACAGCATCAATAGACTCACCTGTTCACCTGTCTGTTTTGCCCCTGTTTAAATACCTGTATACCATTGGCGAAATTAAGGGGTTTATTGGTAAGGCAAACACCTGTACAGCATTATTATACACACCTGTTCACCTGTCTGTATTTCACCTGTTTAAACACCTGTATATACCATTGGCGAAATTAAGTGTGTTTTTTTTATGTAAGTTAAACACCTGTATAATTTAAATATATACAGGTGTCCTTCCTTTCTCTTTTCTTTTTTTCCTTTCTTCCTTCACTCATTCATTTATCTCCTCCTTCATGTCATTGTTTGCTTTTTCTTTCTATTTTTTTCCTTCCTTGATTGTCCTCACTTCAACACCTGTGCTCCGTTGTTCTGTCCATCTGTCCATATTTTTTTACGTTTATTTTGGTTATCTTTTTATTTTCTATCTTCTCTTATATTTAAACCTCCGTCTCTCCAGTTTCTCTTACCCATCCTTCTCTCCTTTGCGTCCATGTATCCATTTGTCTCCTTCTCCCTCAATCTCTCCCTTCATCTCTTCTCTCATGTTTCTCATCAATTCGCTCTTCCCTTCCAGCTCATTTCCCCTTTCCTCCCCCCACGGTAAACCTCACCCCACTTCCTCCTCTAATCCTTCGCTTCCATCCTTTTATCCGCACCTTTCCACCACTTCCTCCTCCCATCCTTCTTATCGATCTTCAACGTGGCAAACAACCCATTATCTAAAGTGAATATTAAAAATGCTTTTGTTGGGGGTACTTAATAATTTGCTAAAGAGTATACATATTTGTTTGTGGTGATGGGTACACTCCAAAGGGTAAATACAAGATGTGAAAAAAATCCTCATTATGCTGCTCCAGTGAAGTATAAACAGTAGATCAGAGTTTCATCTCATTTTAATTCAGAATGTCTTGATAACTCCATCTTGAAAGCATTTAAGCCGTAGGAAGGAAGAATGCGAGTAGATTAACGATGTGTATTTTGATGCATAGGTATATGTATATGCTTGTGAATATTGTATGTGTTAGGGAACGAGGAAATCTCTTTATATATAAGTGTTTCTGTGTCACATATCGAGGATACTCAAGAATCTGTATCCGAGTCTGTTTTCTGTGTCTCAGCGAATCACAGAGCCGTTTTACTAAACATTTCGTCGCCCAAGTTCACATATTTGACAAGGCTTTCGTAGGAGTTTGGGGCATTTCCAGTAGTAGTTTTATGACCCTGGTAGTAGTTTGACCCTTCTTCTGTACCATGAACCAAAAGAAACACTCTTTGGAACCCTATTGATCCCCTCTTTGACCTTTAGAAATAGCTGATGTGAGAAACGAGAGTATCTTATAATACCGACTACAGTCTTTACGAGCCTATCCTTGTTCCCGTGTGCCAGGTGACCAGGAGCTGCCGTCCCACGAGTACGGGCAGACCAACGTGACGGAGGTGGACAAGCATAAGACGTGGATGGCCGTGTCAGTGCTGCAACACACCTTCTCCAAGGCCGACCACAACATGCCCCTGCGCTGCAAGGCCTTTCACCAGGCCTACCAGTCGCGCTCCCAGTCCATCGATGTGCTCATGGATGTACAATGTAAGTATTGAGAGAGTGTGTGTGTGTGTGTGTGTGTGTGTGTGAGAGAGAGAGAGAGAGAGAGAGAGAGTGAGTTAGACAGACAGACAGACATGGCACACACACACACACACACACACACACACACACACACACACACACACACACACACACACACAGGCCGAACCAACCACCCAGCCGACCGACGGACATCCAGACAGACGGACAGATTGCTTTTTATTTATATTTTCTTAATCATGAGCAGAAAATTGCAGGTGATATGATGACTTGTGAAACAGGTAAGCGGATGAAAGGTGTTGAGCGTCGGCGTCTGCTAATGATGGTCGCTGAGCCGTTGACCTCATTACGTGTATTATGCAAGCGTGAAGCAACACAAACTCTGCAAATATTCTCTATACACTAATAATAAGCTCGGGGGATTACGTGATATTTTGCTTTGATTAAAAAAAAATCCCTCTCTCTTCCTGAAGCCGCTCTACCTTTTCCTAGTAAGCTTATCCTGCTCTTCCTCTTCCTCGTAACTAACTTTCCCTTCCCTTTCCCTACTATTCTTACTGATAACTTCTTCTCCGCCTCTTTCTCTTCCCGATAGCCAGTTTTCGTTCTTACCTCTTCCCTTTTTCTCCTACAAGTAGCTTAGTCTCTTCCCCTTTCCCTCTTAACGTTAACAAAATTTTTACCCTCACCTTACCAAGCCTTAAAAACGGCCTACAGTGGGCCATAGTAATTCCTTTCTTCTGCCCAAATGTGCTCCCTTCCCATTACCCATTTTTTTTTATATATATATATATAGGACTATTTTTTCCCCCTCCTTACTTTATTTCTATATCTATGACAATGTTTACCCACTGCCCTTAATACCTTCGCCATCCCGTTCTCTCAGCCATAATTTCCCTCCCCCGTCCCTCGTCTTTACCCTCTTTTCGTAGTACAAGTCGACCCTTTCACGTTCTCGAGAGCAAGGTCTTCAAAGGGCGTGGCGTGACCCAGTACCATGTGGCGGGACTGTTCCTACTGGGTCGCCGTCGCTAACGAACATAAGGAAGCGATATAATGCAGCAAATAAATCTGACCCTCCGTTTTTGGAATTTGTCTATTGTACACTTTTTTCAGGAGCAGCGGCAGTTGACATTTCTTTTTGTCTTTTTTTTTATATTATTCTTTTGCCTTTGAGCTGCTTCCTTTCCTATAAAAAAGAGTAAAAAGAAGACTAGGCCATTTTAACTGGAGTCTTGAGTAAACGAAAACAGGGTCATCTCAAGAGTCGTTTGAAGACCATTGCTCGTGTCTCCCCCTCCCCCCTATCCCCATTAACCCTGCCCCCCCTCCCTCGTTCCCCCAGATGCTCCCACGGTCACGCTCGAGGGCGCCCCCACCGAGGATATCGAAGAGGGTGTGGACGATGTGCTTCTTCGCTGTCTCGTGGATTCGAACCCTGGTGCCAATGTTGTGTGGAAGGTGAGTGTGCCAATAGGAAGTGTGGGTGTTGTTATCGTTATTTTTTTTTTCTCCTATCGTAGTATTAGAAGTAGTGATTGTAGAAGTAGTAATTGTACATGTATTTCTTATTATTTTTTTGTGTGTGTTTGTTTCCGTATAATTCTAACCTCCTTCATTATTTATTTCATTCTTATTTTCATTCCACTTCTTTCTTTCTCAATATTTCTCTCCTTATTCATTCTTTCCTTCATTCTTTTACTTTTTCTTTGACTTCCTTTTCTTTCTCAGTTATTCTATTGCCTTTCTCCTTCCTAATTAGCTGGGTTCTCTTTTTAGTGAGGTCATTCATTATCTCGAGCGTGACGTATGGTTAATAAGCGCCGGGAGTTATTTTAATTATGTTTGTCTTCTCTGTTTAAACGCTGAAGTAAAATGAGGAGCTAACACAAAAACAAGCGAACAGAGTAATTTAAGTAAGCATTACCCCATAAGTCATTCCTACACGCTACTTCCCTCTATATAGTGTTCTCTTTTTGTTAACTTTTATGTATCTATTTATTTACTCTATTAATAGTTTCCCCTAAAAAATCTCAACCCGTTTTCCTTCGTTATTTTTTTTCTCGTATTTTCTCCTGCATGTCTCTCTTTGTTCCTCCTTACTTTATTCTTTCTGTGCCTGTGTTTATACGTTTCTCTGTTATAATATGCTTTCCTGTCTTCTTTTTTTTCTTTCCCTCTTTCTTTCTTTCCAACTTTCTTTTGCCGTTTCAATCTCCGTTCTGTCATTTCTTTATTTTCCCTCTTTTTTTTCTTTCCTCTCCTTCTTTTCTTTTTCTTTCCAGCTCAAAAGACTTTTTTCACTCCTCGTTCCGTCATTCCTTTTTGTCCTTGCTCTATTTTTCCTTTCTTCCTTCCTTCCTTCCTTCATTCATTCATTCAGTTCTTCCTTCATGCCACTGTTAGCCGTTTCTTTCTGTTTTTTTTTCCCATTTTTCCTTTCATTTATGCACTCTTCCTTCCTTCCTATTTGTGGGTTCTCTCTCTCTCTCTCTCTCTCTCTCTCTCTCTCTCTCTCTCTCTCTCTCTCTCTCTCTCTCTCTCTCTCTCTCTCTCTCTCTCTCTCTCTCTCTCTCTCTCTCTCTCTCTCTCTCTCTCTCTCTCTCTCTCTCTCTCTCTCTCTCTCTCTCTCTCTCTTCGAGCCCCGTCCCCCGTTTTCTAAATTTCTTGGTGGCTGAACGGAACATGATTGGCGAGGAAGGAAATACGTTGTCAATTTCAGAAGCCGGCTCATGTGATTCTCTGTTTTGTTTCTTTTTCTTTTTCTCTCTTCCTTTCTTTTCAACTTATCTCTCTTTTGCTGCTGTCTTCGTTTCGTCGTTGCGTTTTCTCCCTCTCTCTCTCTCACTTTTTTCTTTTTCTTTCCCTTATTTTATTTATTTCCAACTCTCTCTTCTCCAATATCCGTTCCGTCATTTTCTTCTTTTCTCTTCATTTTGATCTCATTAACATTTCATATTTTTTTCCTGCCTTCATTGATTCATATATGCTTTCCACTCCTTCCTTCCTTCCTGTCATTTTGTTAACTATATAGAATGTGTAGAACAAGTAGCAGTATGGGAAGCAGTTATAAGGGAAAGTTGGGAGATGAAAAAGGAGGAGGAGGAGGACGAGGAGGAACAAGGAGAGGAAGAGTCAGGTAGATCGCCTCACACACTCACTTCTTGCCTTGTTCTCGTATATCGCAGGTCAACGGACAACCCGACGTGTTCAGCTTCCGCCCCGAGGTCCGCTTCAGCCCCGCCACTCGCAAACACTCGGGCACGTACTCCTGTGAGGCGAGGAACCCAGTGGGCGGATCCGAACCCATCTCCGTCAACATCGATGTCAAATGTGAGTACTGAGACACAAAGCCTTTAGTATGATTAGCTAGGTGCGCAGGTGAGAATCAGGTGACTGGTGGCGCTCAGGTGTTGGTGTGGTGCCGGCGCCGTGGTAGTAAATTATCGTTGTGGTGTTGATGCAATAATGGAGCATAATTACCCTTTTTCCAGCGTTTCATTAAGGGCTTTGCATTTTTACATCAGGCTGCACTGAGCGTAATTGATGAGTAATACATGTAATTGCTTTTTAACGTGTCGCGTAATGATGCAGAGTCAATTATTTGGTGAATCGTTGCATCGGTAAGTAATCACCACCACCATCACCACCATCACCATCAACAACACTGACACAGACACCTACTCACACTACCACACACAAAAAAAAATATCACACCACCAACAAAAGCAATGACAATACCAGCACCACCATCACCACCACCAACATCACCTCTACCACCGCCTGTTAATACCCTCCCCCCCCTGTCACCTGTCGCCCCCAGACCGCCCCCACGTCATCCAGGCCGGCCCCGCCCCTGTCGTCACCGCCACCCTCCACAATCACACGCTGCTGGAGTGCACCGCCGAGGCCAACCCGCCCCCGCGCTACAAGTGGATCCAGGTGAGTGCCGAGCCGTTACCTGCCGCCCCCCCACTGGTATGTCCTCGTCACCGTGCCAGATTGTCGTACTCAGAGCATAGTATTTACCGGTTTCTGACGCCTAACTATTGCCAAGAAACATCAGGATCTAACTCTTTTAACGATAACTATAACTGAGTTTCGCTATTGGAGCCCTGAAGACAGTTGTGGGGTAGGAAGTCGGAAAATATAAGCGGCTGAGTACGACAATCTAGCAACGTTGGTCCTCGTTAGTAACCCAGGGCTGTCTGTAGTGTTAAGCGGCTATGTCATTTCTTCATCTCTTTTTCTTGAAGGTTCTGGTACTCTCTGCCTTTCATTATTTTTCCTTTATTTTCTTCTCATACTCTGTCAGTCAAATGCAGGTTTACTATATACTGTCAGTGATCCATGGTTGCCGACAGTTTCTTTAGCTCTTTATCCTTTCACTTGTAAATTCCTCCAAACTTTGCCTACCGATGTTTGTTTTCGTCATTACGCTTTCAGACATTCAACAGGCGAGTAACTCAAGTTTTTACGAGGTTTTGTAGTCACCCTTATCTTTTTAGTGGCATAGTTCAGTCGTTTTCTTTCTATTTTCATTTCCATTAAGAAAGTCAACGAAATAAGCAAGATCTTTGTTTTCGTCATTACGCTTTCAGAAATTCAACAGGCGAGTAACTCAAGTTTTTACGAGGTTTTGTTGTCACCCTTATCTTTTTAGCGGCACAGTTCAGTCGTTTTCTTTCTATTTTCATTTCCATTAAGAAAGTCAACAAAATAATCAAAAGGAGTGTCTTGGCAAAGTAGAGGTGATATCCGTCTTTCACCTCACATAATATCCTGCCTAGTCTGTATATCGTTTTTTTATTCTCTTTCTCTCGTAAAACTGGAGACTTCATCTTGTTTAGAGTCGCTGTAGGAGGGACGAGACAAGGAAGCGTAGGTAGTGTAGGGGTAAGATGTGTCTGGAGGGAGATGGCTGGAGACGCGCTGGCGGGGCTCCGGATAAGAGGCAGCAAGTAACGGAGTGGGTCACTGGTGCAGACGAACAGATCACCAAACTTATTTCTTTAGTGCCGATGCTCTCCCAGACTCTCGGCGGGAAGAGGAAGGAAAATAACAAGAAAAGCCAGAAGAGAGAGAGAGAACGAGAGGCGTCAGCGTGATCTTATTTTATACAATCCGTCAGTTCAATTCTTACGTTCATTTCCACATCGATACTCTTTTACTTAACGGGTCAGGTCCATTCTTACGTTCATTTCCACTTACATACTATTTTATACAACACGTCAGTTCAATTACTACGCTCATTTCCACTTCGATACTATTTTACACAACACGTCAGCTCGATTCTTACGTTCGTCTCCTCTTCGTTCCTATTTCATACAACACGTCAGCTCAATTCTTACGTTCGTCTCCTCTTCGTTCCTATTTCATACAACACGTCAGCTCAATTCTTACTTTCGTTTTCTTAATTTTTCTTTTCATTTTCGTTTCCTTTCTTCGTTACTGTTTTATGCAACTTCCGAGAGGCTCACATCACGGTCTCCAGGAAGCGAGGGAGGAGAATGGCACCAGTCTGTACTCAGAACCCCTGAAGAGATGTCACGGCTTTCTCGGAACACGCTATTGATTGTTATTCAAGTCAGTGCTCTCTTAAAAGGTCGCCCGCTGACTCATGATGTTGACTTATTCTGCCTCATCTCACACGGTTAGATGTCCGCTTTGATCGTCGTCTGGTTTGTTTGTTAGTCTTTTATGTGATTAATTCCTTCACGTTCTCCTGTTTCGCTTTTTCGTCTTGATTTAAGCTCTAGTATAAGGCTTTTGGTGAGCATTCTAAAGTATATTTTTTTTAGTGTTTGTATATGTGCTATAATATCTTTCTTTATAATAGTGTGACATTTTTCTAAGTTCACGCCTCTTTGAACTCAACCGATTGCCAACCCCGATGTACTCATTCCCTGTTTCTCCTTCTCCTTCTTATCAACTCATCTTTTCTTTTTCTCCGGCTCATCCTTCTCCTATTCATCATTCCACTCTCTCTTCATTCTATTCCTCCTTCCTTTTTCTCTTCATTTCAATTTCTACTGCTTTCCCTTCTAATTCATTCTCCTTCTCACCAATATTTTTCTCTCATTTGCTAATACTAATACTGATACAATGCTCGTTTTCCAGATAATGTAACAAATTTCACTGTACAAAATGCCCTTCCCTATCTCTCTCATCCTCCAACTTTTGTCACCTTCCTCCTCTTCCTCTTCTCTCTCTCCCCATCTCTGTTGACTCCTCGTTTGGCTGACCTTCCAACCCTCCCACCAACAGACGATACCAGACACGCAGGAGGAGAAGATTCGTGGCCACAACGGAACACTGCTGCTGGAGGACGTCATGTATGAGCACCAGGGGGAGTACGTGTGCGTGGCCTCGTCCTTCCTACACGGCCAGGAAGTGGAAGACCGGAGCCAACCCATCATCGTTGAGGTCGTAGGCAAGTACCCCTTAAAATTATCCACGTTTTCTATGGATACTGTGGAGCAGGATATCGTTTTCTATGCCGTTTAGTGTTTTAAGTGATTTTTTTGTTATTGTTGTTGTTATTGGGGTAGTTTTTAATTATGTTTTGGGAGATATTAGTGTTTTGATTGTTATTTCGTATAGGGCTGGATTTTTTTGTTATTGTTGTTATTGGGGTAGTTTTTAATGATGTGTTGGGAGATATTAGTGTTTTGATTGTTATCTCGTATGGGACTGGCTTTTTCCTCCTTCCTACCCCATGTTATGCCCCGTACTACTCTCCCATCTCCCTTCCCATCCTTTTTTCCTAGTCCTCCTCTTCCCCTCCTCCCCCTTCTCCTCCTCCTCCCCCCGCAGTCTGACGTGGTTGGGGAGGTCATCTGTGCCCAACGATATTTCTGAGTTATTAACGAGGTTGTTCAGAAATACGACCAGAAATGGGGCGAAAATACGTCCAAACCTCCTCCTCCTTCCGTTCCGCCCTTCCCGTGTCTGTTCCATCCCTCATCTCTCTCTCTCTCTCTCTCTCTCTCTCTCTCTCTCTCTCTCTCTCTCTCTCTCTCATTTTTCCTCATAATAACTCACACACAGGATTTTACCGTACTCTCCCTCCTTTCCTCTCTCCGTCTCTCTTTCCCTTCCGCCCTCCTTACCCTTGTCCTTCCCTCCCTCCCTCACATTCAGACGTCTGGAATCACTCTTCTCCACTGCATCTTCCGCCGCTAGACTCGTAAGATTCCCGAGATACTTGGCACGTCGTGGAAGATGAGGAGTAGAAGCTTACGGTCTCGGAGAAGGAGTGTTAAGTGCGGCGCTTCCTGCACGGACTCAACACTGGCTCAGAACCGCGGGACACAAACTTAAACCTCCTTGACTTGTCGAAAAGAGCACTTATTTTTATTCAGTCTCTGGCTAATGTATCTCGTGCAAACCGGCTTGAAGGAGAAGGAGTTTGGTAGGAAGCGAAGACTCATTTTCTCAGACATTTCAGGACTTCCACCCACATTTGACTGACGAGGCTTTGGTAGGAGTTAGTGGTGGTATCTCCATGGGTAGTTTTGTGAGTCTAGTGGTGGTTTGACAAGGCTTCTGCACCATGAATGTGAAGAAAACTCATAGGGACCTAACACCATCTTTGTTGACTTCGGGAATTTTTGTTTTGAGAGCCGAATGTGTAAGGATACGGACATGTGTCAGACCCGTAGGAGGTGTACGTATTTCCATGGGTAGTTTTATGAGTCTAGTGGTGAATTGACAAGTCCTCTGCACCATGAATGTGAAGTAAACTCATAAGAACGCAATTAATCGCCTTTGTGGGCTTGAGACCCGAAAGTTTCAGAATACGAGCATGTCAGACCCACCAGGAGACCACCACGCATGTAGGTCACTTTATTGTCAGACCACGCCATCTATGTCAGAACGGTAACGGGTTTAGTGTAAAAAAGCTGAAACCTGAAACTCCAGCCCGAGACATTAAAAATTACACTCCACTATCTCTCTCCTATACCTTTTCTTTGCCATTCTTTTTTTTCCTTTTCGTTTTTTTATTCTATTTTCCTTCTGCTCTATTGTATACTCTCTTCTATAATCTCTTCTTCTTCTATACTCGTCTATACTCTTCCATACTCTCTTCCTCCTCTCTTCTATACTCTCTTCTTCTTCTCTTCAATACTCTTCTATACTTTTCTATACTCTAGTCTTCTATACTCTCTTCTTCTTCTCTTCTATACTCTCTTCTTCAGTACTCTCTTCTATTCTATACTCTCTTCCTTCTGCTCTTCTTCTATTTTTTCCTTTTCACATTTTCATTCTATTTTCCTTCTGTTCTCCTTTCCCACACGTTCTCTTTGCCCTCCCCTCCTTGACCCTTCCTTTCTCCATGGACTATTTTTTCCATTTTGCTGTAGGTGTTCGCTTCTTTCGGGAAAACAAAAAACACAAGAGTTAAAATAAAACAATTTGCGTTACGGGGAAAAAACAAGGATAAAAGAAAGGTTTTGCGCGGGTGATGAAAACAATAAAAAAAAACCGGCGGATAGAGAGAGATAGAAACAACAACAGGGCCCGTAGCACAAAGGCCTGCACCACCACCGCCACCACCACCACCTCCACCACCTCCACCTCCACGAAACCTCCGCCAGTAGATACGTCCTCGGGTTAAGGGGCTGGTGGTCTGTCTGTCTGTCCGTCTGTCTGTCTGCCTGTTCTCTCTTTCACTCCCTCTTTATGTCTGTATATCTATCTATCCATTTATCCGTCTGTCTATCGCCCTAGCTAGAATGAGGGTTGAGGCTACATTCTGCAGTACTTATCGGTCCGTCTGTCTGTCTGTTTCATACTCTCTATCTATCTGTCTATCTATCGTCCTAGCTAGAATGAGGGTTGAGGCTACATTCTACATATCGGTCCGTCTGTCTGTTGAGGCTACATTCTACATATCGGTCCGTCTGTCTGTCCGTCTGTCTCTCTGTTTCATGCTCTCTATCTATCTGTCTATCTATCGTCCTAGCTAGAATGAGGGTTGAGGCTACCATTAACACATTCACGTCGCTCTAGTCTATATATTTTACTGTCTATGTCGCTACCCACGGTCAATAAACTAAGAAGAAAAGTCTAAGGGTCGCCTCCTGCATGTTTCCTTACCGAGTCAACACAGGCACGTGGGGCAAATACTCTCCTCAGCGTTCATTTGATTTGTGTTCAGCCGCACTTCCCTTCCCCTCGCTGTCCCCTCTCGTCCCCGGAATCGATGGAGTATCAGAGAATAAAACATGGCACCATTTATCTCTGACGTGCGGTATAGGCCTTCGATTTGTCTCTATTCTCTGAGGTGTACTGTGGCCTTGTGTACCTGGCTATACCTGACTTTTGCTTCCAGGTATAAAGAAAGACACCGTTCAAATAACTACACTGTGCTTTTTCCTTTTCCTCCTCCTTGAGTCATCGGTATAAAGTTTATGATTCTTACGTGTCTTGCATAAAACTTTCCTACTCGCTGCTGGGAGTGAGTGGAAGGAAATTAAGGAGGGACAGAGAGAAGAGGAAATCAAGAGGAATGCGATAAACGAAGGGAGGGAAGGAGAGGGAGAGAGAGGGAGGGAGGGAGGGAGAGAAGAGCAGAAATGTGAGTAATCTTGTTGATCGCTACTGGTCTACAACATCCTCCACGGTCTCGTCTTACGGCCATTGTTCCTTCCCTCTCTCTCACCCTCCCTCCCTCTCTCCCTTCCTCCCTCCCTCTACTGACCCCTCCAGTTCCTCCGTCTTAAATATTCCTCCTCCCTCTCGTAAAGTGTTCCGTCCCTCCCTAACTCGTCACCTCCCTCCCTTCCTCCCTCCATCACTCTTTTCCTGCCTGTTCCACTTATAGATACACTTTTTCACGCTCCTCCTCCTCTTCCTCCTCCTTCTCCTCTTCCTCCATTTCTATTTTCATTGTTCCATTTTCTTATCATCATTCTTCATCCACTTCCTTATTTTCTCACCTGCGTCCACACCTTATCTCCGTTATCTCCCTTCCCTTCCCTTCCCTTCCCTCCC
The DNA here is from genome assembly GCF_024679095.1 of Eriocheir sinensis. NCBI lineage: Eukaryota > Metazoa > Arthropoda > Malacostraca > Decapoda > Varunidae > Eriocheir > Eriocheir sinensis. Next base: position 2,057,045 of record NC_066556.1, on the reverse strand, counting down.
TCCCTTCCCTTCCCTTTGTCTTACGTTGCCCTTATGTTCCCCTTCCCATGGCACTCTCATGGCTCTCTCTCTCTCTCTCTCTCTCTCTCTCTCTCTCTCTCTCTCTCTCTCTCTCTCTCTCTCTCTCTCTCTCTCTCTCATCTTCATTTTGTTTCTTTTATTCATTATTCATTTTTTTTCCTCCCCTTCTGTTTTTCTTTCATTTTCCTTATATTCCTCATTCCTCCTCCTCCTCCTCCTCCTCATCATCATCATCATCATCATCATCATTGTCGACGTTTTTTTCTTTCTATTCTTTTTTTTCAGTTTTCTTCTTATTCGTGTTCTTCTTCTTCTTGTTCTTCCTAATGTTCCTCTTGTTATTCTTTCTCTTCTTCGTCTTTTTATTATTGTTGTTATTTTTTGCGGTTCTCTTTTTCTTCTTTTTTTCTTCGTCTTTTTCTTCTTGTTGTTGTTATTTTTTCACATCTTTTTCCTTTTTTTTCTTGCTGTTGTTCATTTATTATTTTTTCCATTTTTTTCGTCTTTTTTCTCTTCTCTTTTTTCTCTGCTTCTTCATCCTTTTCTTCTCCTCCTCCCCTTTCTCTTCTTTATCTTCTTCCTTTTGTTATTATTTTTTCCTCTCCTCTATCATCTATTCCTTCTTCCTCTTCTCTCCTCTTCCTTCCTCCTCCAGTTCCTCCTCCTCCTATTTCTCTTCTTCGTCTTCTTCTTCTTGTTATTATTGTTTTTCCTTTCCTCTTTATCATCTATTTCTTCATTCTCTTCTCTCCTCTTCCTTCTTCCTCCTCCAATTCCTCCTCCTTCTCCTCCTCCGCCTCCTCCTCCTCCGCTGCCCTCTTTCCCCCCCCTCGTCAGAATCAGTCGATGAATCAATAGTGGGTCTTTGTAAGCCTTTTTGGGCCCAGCCTAGAAACACGACTCCTGATTGGCCAGTCGCTCCACACCCATTCCGCCCTAACGTGTCTGCGATTCGCTTTTGTTTTGTTATGTTGGTTTGTTGGGGAGGGGGGGAGGAGGGGAAAAGGGGGGGGCGTGTCATAGAGTGTGGTTTTTTTTCTTGTTCCGATTATTATGTTATTGCTTGTTTGTTTGTTTGTTTGTTTGTTTTTTTTTCGTGTAAGCTACATTTTTTTTTTTTTTTGTAATGAGTAAGAGCGATTTCAGTCTTTTTTTGTTTGTTTGTTTGTTTGTTTGTTTGTGTGGATTATCTAAGTTATATATACTCTTCATGCCATTATTCTCTCTCGTATTGTGCTTTTCTCCTTTCTTTCTTTTTCTCTAATACACTTTACACTTTCTTTTATTTTCCTCTATCATCCCTTTTTTTTCACTTTCCACTCGTTTCCTTTCTGTGTTGCTTATTTTTTTCTTATCCTTCTACTTCTCTCTCATTTTTTTACTTTTCTTTTCCTCCTCATCCATTTTCTTAGTCATTTTCCACCTCCTCCTCTTTTTCCTCCACCTTTTTCCTCCTCACGCCGGCCATGTAGACCCTTCAGTGAACCCGGCGCGGCGCTCCTCGGGGGACACCACAAGGGGACACACTGAGCCCTTGTTTCTTTGATTCCACGCGCCGCCGCCGGAGGGGAGGCGGCGTGTTGAGGCCACTCACATCAGGCGGCCCCCTCTCGAGGCTCCCCCACTCCTATGCTCCCGTTTGCCACGTTTGTTTGTTTGTTTTACTAGACTGACGCGAGGAATACGAATATTAACTAACTTTACCTATTATCTCCACCCCGTTTCTCTCCGTTCATTCTCTCTGTTTAGCTTGGCAACGGAGGCAAGGACGAATTCACATCAGCCTCATCATTTGTTATCTCCATCATGTTCAGTTCCGTTTAAAAGAAGCACCAAAGTTAACATAAAAACATTGAAAAGTTAAAAAAGTAAAATAATGAATAAGAATAACAAATAAAAGGTGACGAAAAGAGAGAAAAGGAGTAAAAAAACACACAAAGTAAATATTCCACCATTGAAAAAGAAGGAAAATATTAAAAGAACGATAATAACCATAACAAAAAAAATCATACATAACAGAAAACGTAAATAAACTAACCACAAACTAAACAAAAAAAACTTTGCAACAGATGGGAGGAAAACGAGTTCTTTTTAACCTTACTTATTTTTCCACCACCTTTAGCCCAGTTAAGCTCACCACCAGACGCAAAGACAACATTTTTTTTAGCAACTCCACCGATTATCTTCATTTCGTTTATCCCCGTTTCGCTTGGCAACAGGCTTATCAACTCCCACTTATTACTCCCACCTTATATACCCCCGTTTACCTTGACAGTAGACGAGAGGGAAACGGATGCTCCCCACCTCCACCCCTTACCTACACCCCACCCCGTTCAGCGCCATCTCTTCGTTTGATTTGACAACAGACTCGAGGAAAGCGGATTCGATTCCCTCCACCCACTCCCACACACCCCACACACCTCTCACCTCGCCTCTCGTTTTCTTTAGGTCGAGTGCCGTCCACAAGACCCTCACGCTTTTACCTGTGTTTTTTTTTCTTGGTTGGGAAGCAAGGAAATGGTAAGGGCGTGTCGTCGAGGGCGTCAGCTGATCGATCTTGAGCTCAGTGAGGGCGAAAAAGAGGCAGTAAAGTAGATGAAGATAAAAGGTGGATAAAGAGTAACATTTAGGGGGTTTAAACAGAGGGATATTAGAATGGAGGAAGAGGAAGAGGAAGAGAAAAAGGGCAGGCAAGATGGCTTAAGACAGGGACAGCATGGGAGAGGAAGAAGCAGGGTGGAAACAGACTTCAATTAGGGGATATTAGGGAGGTGAAAGAAAAAGAGGAAGGGTGCGAGAAGGGGCAGTATGGACGAGAAAGAGACAAGATAGCAACAGTCAGGATCCTGGTAACAGTGAAGAGGAAAGAAGCAGAACGTTAAAAGAGACAGGCATTAGGAGGAGAGGTAAAGGATTGGACAGGGTGGCTTAAGGGGAGGGTCAGTGTGGGCTCTCTGTGTTAGTGTTCATCATTCATTGGCAGACGGCGACTAACAGCAGCATGAGCCCTAAATGGACGGATCACGAGTCCATGCCGCTGATAACCCGCTGAAGTGCCGGCTAAAAGGGGAGAGAGAGAGAGAGAGAGAGAGAGAGAGAGAGAGAGCTTGTTCCTGGTCACAACTCTGCTATGAACTTGTATATGTCAAAACTGAGGAAAAAGTATAAAAAGAAAATAATTATAAGAGAGAGAGAGAGAGAGAGAGAGAGCTTGTTCCTGGTCACAACTCTGCTATGAACTTTTATATGTCAAAACTGAGGAAAAAGTAAAAAAAGAAAATAATTATAAAAAAAGGTCAACGATTCAGAAGTATATAGTTGAACCCAGGGCGAGAGAGAGATAGCTAGATAGATGGATAGACAGATAGATAGATAGATGAATATATGTAGAGAGAGATTGTTCATAACTGAGGAAGAAATAAAATAAAAACAATATTAAGTCAATGGTTCAAAGGTATTTATGTAATGACGCCAATGCAATATGGTAAAACTTTCTCATGGACGAAACGGATTTTTTTTTTCGTATTTTGTAAAAGCTCATTATTATTCTTTGTCTGGCGCTCGTAAAAAAAAAAAGTACAACTGCGGTAATTAGATGCACACACACACACACACACACACACACACACACACACACACACACATATCTTCCTACCTTTAATTTTTTACGACAGGTATGAGCCGGATTTACGATGAATAACAGTCCCATTATTATACGGGCCCAGCCATTTCAAGAATATACTGGCGCTCGATTTGCAGCGGCGACGGGTGGCCAGAATGGAGGCTAAGGGGGCACTGATACAAATTTTAGGGCCAACAAATAAAGAAAACGGGAGATGGGAAAATGCCTTACACTGTCAAATCCTAGAAAAGAAACAAAGGGAAATAGATATGTCGAGAGAGAGAGAGAGAGAGAGAGAGAGAGAGAGAGAGAAGTAAAGTGAACGTTCAATGGATCTAAAGGCTGGAAAACATTTAAATTTAATCTAAGTTGAAGGAAAGGAGGAAAAGGAAGAGAGAGAGAGAGAGAGAGAGAGAGAGAGAGAGTATTTAGCTCCTGTGAAGAAGGATCAGATTCCCTTTGGAGACGCGACAAGGGGAGGACTGAAGAGGGTTAGGACGGAGAGAAAAGAGGCAGAAAAGGGGTGCGTGATGCCATCCAGGCCTTAGCGAGGGGAGATGAGGCAGCGAGAGGGGAGATATGGAGACGCAGGAGATGGTATGATGTGTTGTATGGTCCTGTGATGCGCTGTGTTGTCTTGTGTGTTGCGTGGACCGAGTGGAGAGCCGGGAAGAAGTGAGGGAAGTATGATAACGCAGGGAAGATGCCAAATGAAACTGCAGCCTCCTCCCTTTTGGCCGGGTTCCTTATTCTTCCTTACATGTTGTCTTTAGGGTCCGTCTCTCTCTCTCTCTCTCTCTCTCTCTCTCTCTCTCTCTCTCTCTCTCTCTCTCTCTCTCTCTCTCTCTCTCTCTCTCTCTCTCTCTCTCTCTCTCTCTCTCTCTCTCTCTCTCTCTCTCTCTCTCTCTCTGGTCTCCTTCCTCTCTCCCTTTTTCGTGTTTTTTCCCTCTCCTTCGCGTTCTCGTTTTCTTCTTCCGCCGCAATTCAGACTCTGCTTTCTCTTCTTCGTGTTCCTCCTCTTTCTCTTCCTCCTCCTCCTCCTCTTCCTTCTTAATTGTCTCTCATCTTTCTTCTCATCTTCTCGCCGTTCTATTTCTGGGAGATTTTATTTTCCAGACACACGATTTTCTTGTACCAGATTTGTTTAGATGAGTCTCTGTCTGTCTGTCCGTCTACCTGTCTGTCTGTATCTGTCTATCTGCCTATCTATTTATCTATTTATCTTACTCTTTCATTTTCTCTCATCTAGGCCTGTCATTGGGGAGGCTCACACTTAGAATATAATTGTATACATTTACCTTTGTTCCGAATGTATTAGCCAGGCCATTGATCTACAGGGCATTGCTTTCTGGGACTCCGTATTTGGCTGGTCTGTAAATGCGATTCTATAAAACAAAATGATGATGAAAAAAGCTTATAATAAAAAAGCTAACAGAACAGTCCTCAAACACTACTTGTCACTATTATTTCTGCCTCACTATCACCAGTATTAAAATCATCATAATCACCATCAACTTTTAATCACTATCATCAGCAGCATTCGACATCATTATCTCATATTTCAGTTTTAGATTTTTTTTTTACTTTAGTAATCGTGGAATTCTTTTTTTTTTTATTCGTAAGCAGTCCTTTGAGAGAGAGAGAGAGAGAGAGAGAGAGAGAGATTGATTTAACCCGTGGAAAGCTGCATTAAGTCGGCCGCATCACGTTCGACACCGCACCCTGATTGAGGCTGAATACTGGGCGCGCTATTGTTTCCAGCGGCGCCTCTTGACTTACCGACCAAAGTGCCGAGGGGGGAGGGAGGGAAGGGAAAGGGAGAGGGTGTATGAGTGTGCTGGCTGGGTGTGGATGGGCGTGGCCGATGGAGTGGGTAAGGGAGCAAAGTGGTTGGTTGTAGTGGGTGGGCTGGTGGGTGGGTGTGTGAGTGTGTGGGTTGGTGTGTTATTGGTTGGGCTGGTGGGTGAATGGGTGGATTGGGGACTGGTAGGAGAGAGGGTGGGATGGCTGGTGGGTGAGTGAATGGGGTTGTTCCGTTCCATACGCTCCATAATGGCCTCGTGTCGAGTTTCCTTTCGTGATGGAGTTACAAGTGCATTTCCTTCTTCCTTTTTACCCCGATTCGAGTCTTAAGTTCTTCCCAGCTTCGACACTCTTGTTTTCGAGGTCAGTTAGTCAAGGCTGTCTATGAAGCTCCTTAGACATAGGCAGAATTCAACCACTGCTTTACTCACCTGTGTCTCCGGTTTCAGGTGCTCCCCAGGTGTTGCGGTACACGGTGGAGCGGAACGTGCAGGTTGAGAAGGGCCAGGACGCCGTGATCCAGATCGTCTTTTGCTCCGACCCCCGCCCGTCCAGCGCCTCGTGGGAGTGGGGATCTCTGCGGCTGGAGGCAGGCAACGGCAGGGGGCGCTACGTAGCGGAGAACTTGGCGCAGGTATTTTGCTATTCGTGAGATCAGCATGTCAGTCTTTCGGGGGTGGCTTGAGGCGCTCTGGGGACGGGTATACATCCTATTTATGCAGCTCGGGCCGTTGATAATCTTTGCTCAGGTATTCTGCAACACGTGAAATTTGCATGATAGTCTTTAGGGGGCGTTTTGAGGCGCTCTGGGGACGGGTATACATCCTATTTATGCGGGCCGTTGATAATCTTTGCTCAAGTATTCAGCAACACGTGAGATTTGCATGACAGTCTTTAAGGGGTGTTTTGAGGCTTCCTGGGGGCGGGTATTCACTCATCTTAGAAGGGATTCACAGTATTTATGAACTCCGCCCGTGAAGAATCTTGGCGCTGGTATTTTCCATCACGTGAGATCTGCATGACAATCTTTGAGGGTGTCCTGAGGTTCTATGGAGGCAGGTGTTCATCTTGGGAGTGATTCACAGTATTTATGTAACTCAGGCCGTGAATAATTTCGTCTCAGGTATTTTGCATCACGTGAGATCTGCATGACAGTCTTGGTGGAGGTGTCTTGAGGTTCTATGGAGGCAGGTGTTCATCTTGGGAGTGATCCACGGTCTCTATGCAACACCGGTCGTGAGTAATTTCGTCGAAGGCGTTTTCTTCACCTGAGATCTGCATGATGACTGTCTTCCGGGTGTCTGTCGGCTCTCTCGGGACAGTCATTCATCCTAAAAGTGATTAACGGCTCCTCTGAGGACGATTACCTGAAGCGACTCAAGTTTGTTTCGAAGGCTCGCCCCTCGCAGCCTCCCTCTGGATACCCGCTCCGTCACCGCCGCGAAAAGTGTCTTCCTCCTGTGAGAAACTTTCCGAAGTGCAGCGGCGACTTCCACCTCCGCCCTGAATTGTTGCTCCTGACTCCGGTTTCTTTGGGTCCTCAGTCTTGTTTCGGCAATACATTCTGCATGGATTCCTGCATCGTCAACTTATTTCTTTTCTGTCTCCGCCCAGCATGTCACAGCCAGGTTCATTCAGTACCACGTAAGTCTCTCCTCAGTAACCTCTCCCATTCCCGTGCTCGTATCTCTGCATCATAAGTATAAGAGTTTAAGTTTAAAGCACACGGCTAAGGAAATAAATTGGGATCAGCACAAAGCTCGCCTTCAAGTTGGGCAATATTTTCGTCCCGACACTCCAAGGTTTAACGAACTCCACTTTCCTTGAAGGTATTTATACAACTCCGCCCGTGCGTAACCTTTAATAGCGAAACTTATTACGTATAGCCTAAAGGTGTTCTCCGTTCAGGCAGTGGCGGAGGCGGCGCACGGCGGAGGAGTTTTCTGGAGCCTCGTCAAGTGTGTCCGGCAGAGGGATCAAAGAGTTCGTTTATCGCCTACCAAGAATAACCTTCCTTCCTCCTCCTCCTCCTCCTCCTCCTCCTCCTCCTCCTCCACTTTCCTTCTCCTCTTCCTCTTTCCCTTTCCTACTTTATCCATCCCTTCGTATCTCCTCCCTATATCCTTTCCTCTTTCCTCCCACTCTTTCCCATTGCCTTCTCCGTCTCTCTTTGTTCCTTCCTCTTTCCTTCCTTATGTATTTGCACCTCTCACCAGTCTCTCTCTTTCCTTTCCTCTCTCCCTTCCCCTCCCTTCCTCCCTTCCTTCCTTCCTTCCTCCCTTCCTTCTCTCTAATCAGGGTTATACTTGCCTCTCATTATGTTTCGGGGGGCAAGTCATCCCATAAAGGCTTTGGGCTGCCGGAGTGAGTCGGTGGTCCTCCCCCTCCTCCTCCTTCTCCCCCTCCTCCTCGTTCTCCGGCAACTCGAGTCATTTGTGAACTCAGTGGACGGTAGAATCAAGCGTCGCGAACCTAACAAGTCGAGTTACGGCATACGGAAAGGGAGACTCAGGGCACAAGTCTATCCACGAGGCCTGCCAATGGAGCTACAAGGCGGCCGGTGACGAGCTATGCCCTTCCGCTCAGGAGACAAAACCAACTTACAGGTTCCCACAGTAAAAGTGAAAGCATGAATTAAGAGCTGACATCATAGGAAGAGAATCACAACAGATCATATAGAAAACATCAGTACCTCGTCATTCTTCCAATTCCCTCAACATTAGATGACGTAGAGTGCCGCAGATTTGGTCACGATAAACTAAATCATCATTGAACCGCATTGTTCAACTCCACATCGAAGCAAACACCACTGGACTTAAAAACCTCCCTTGCTATCACTCTCTGGGCAACGCAGGACACCAAGCAGTCACGCAGAATAAGAAAAGGTATCGGTACACAAGAGCGTTCGACCTCATAATCAGAACAAAAGAACAGAGCGTCAGACCCCTCCTTTTCACCACCGTATTCAAGAAATCAGAGGAACACCAGCCATCTTGCTTCCCTCCAATAGGGCCAACATACCGGCAAAGGGATTCAGACAATTTCCTTTTCTCTACCGAACAAGGCGTCAAAGGGGTATCAGACTCCTTTCCTCCACTATACAGAGCGTCACAGTACCATCAGACACTATAATTTGCTCCAGCGTGCGGGGCGTCACAGGGTCCGGCCACAGCACCCCGCCAGCCCCCTCCTCGCCAACCCGCAGCAGCATCACGGCACAACAGTTTGGCCTCATAAGCGGAGGGGACGTGAGGTGCATTAGGGTACAAACGAGCGGCCACGGGGAATGGATTTGCCGTGGAACCGCTCAATGACCTCAATATTGCTTCAGTTCGGTAGTAATCATCCTCCCCGCCGCTAGAATTTGCCTCGGATCAGCGTGGGGAAACGTTTCTCTGAGGGAATTATACGTGTTTGCATGGCCCTGTTGACTGAGGAGGCTCGGCGCGCGTGTGTACAATAGTCGCGGCGGAATCAGATGATCCGTTGGGAAATCGAATTGGGGCGACACGCGACGTATAATAAACTGTGTGTTGCGTTTAGCGTTATTTTATGGGTTTATTATTATTAGCGTTGTTGTTATTGTGGGGACGGTTGTTGGAGAGGTCAGGTTTCCTCTTCGCGTTCAAGTCACGTCCTCCAAACATCCTGAAACGCTTGGACTGGTGAAGGCACAGCAGCGGCAGGCAAAGGGAGGAAGCATGTTCGTAACCCCTTGGCTCTCCACCACCACCACCACCATCCACCTCCACAGCGCCACAACAACAAGGCACGGAATTATTCTCCTCCACTGCCCGGAAAACACTATTATAGGTCATATTCTCAAACATGTCCGGGCTTACACTTCCACATTTAATAAGGCTTTCGTAGAGGTTTTGCGGGTGTTTCCAAGGGGGCTAGTTTCATGAGCCCTGCAGTGATAGTCTGACAATTCTTCTCTGGAAAAGACTCATGGGAATCCGACTCTTCTATGCACCTTTTGGAAGTATTTGTTGTGAGAGCCAAAAGCGTCTGAAAATAGGAGGAAGTCGGATCTCCATGCAGGCGCTCAAAATAGGTTTAAGAGAACGATTGATACACAAGAGCAGTCAACCACATAACAGGATGGCATAGAGTATCAGAATCCCTCCTTTGCCCCACCGTTCAGGGTGTCACAGGAGCTATAGCAGTTAAGCACACCCGCTCGAACCCCTTTAGGCAATACCCGGTGCTCTTTATCCCTCCTCCCCCTACCCCACCCCACCCTACATTGCCACCCTCTAGACCCTCATCAGTGGGGGCTTCACGAGCGAGCATGTGGTGTTACGCGGGGCTGCCTCTCTCTCTCTCCCTCCCTCTCAGGCCAAGTATATGTGTGCAGCCGCGGTTACGATGTTGGAGATTATAAAGTAAAGGATGTTCTTGCAAAATTTCTTCCCTAAATGCTCCTGTTTTGATTCAGTTATGTTCGTTTTTGTTCGTAATCATTATAATTTAGTTCAAGTTCTTTATGTTCTTTTGGAATACTTATTATTTCTCTGTTTAGTTCAAGTTCCTTTTGTTCTTTTGACATCCTTACAGTTTCCCTTTTAGTTCAAGTTCTTTTTTTTGCTCTTTCGCAATTCTCATAAGTTTCCCTTTTAGTTCAAGTTCTTTTTTTTGTTCTTTCGCAATTCTCATAAGTTTCCCTTTAGTTCAAGCTCTTTTTGTTCTTTCGCAATCCTCATAGTTTCCCCTCAAGTTCAAGCTCTTTTTGTTCTTTCGCAATCCTCATAGTTTCCCCTTAAGTTCAAGCTCTTTTTGTTCTTTCGCAATCCTCATTGTTTTCCTTTAGCTCAAGTTTTTTTTTTTTTTTTTTTTCGTGTGTGTTCTTTCGCTATCCTTAGAAGTTTCCCTTTAGCTCAAGTTCTTTTTGTTCTTTTTCTTTGCGTCTCAGGTGTTTGGGGGCAGCTGATCAGGTAGCTTACAGTGTCCGAACTCTTCCATTTCTTCCTGATTCGTCTCGTAATAATAATAAGTAACGCTCTTCGTCGATTTTTTTTCCACATTCACGCGAAAATAAAGACAAAAAGCAACGGCCCAGGGAGAGAGAGAGAAGGGGGGATGGGTTGGGGAAGGCTGGGGGGGATGGGGGAGGATGCATCACACCCTCGCTCGACTCCCATGAATTGTTAAACGCGATCCACCTTCATGAATAAGTTAACCTGATCCACCTTTCGCATAGCGGCTTGGGATTAACATTGCGACACAGACAAAAAAAAAAAGAAATCCTCGCTGTTGTATTGTATCATTCGCGTCATTTGCATATCGAGCGGCGCACAGCGAGGCGGGATTTGCGAGTTTTACAGCAACGAAATCAAAGCCGTTGCCGACACAAATTTAAATGAATCCGGTGACGCTGCGCTTCAAGGAACTCTATACAGGCTCTCGTTAACGTTGAATTTTCTCCTTTAACATTTAGTTCGTACTCTTAAACGGATAGATCTCCCATTACGACTATTTGCTAAGGCCACAGAGGAGATTAATTGGATTTTCATGAGTAGTTTTCGTTTGTTCAAGATTCAGAAGCCGTGTCAAACTATCACTAGCAATACCCGCGACTTCCACGAGAGGCTCTTCAACCGGGCGAACTGAGGCGCTGACATATTTAAAAATACGGGTTTTAGATTACACGACAAATAAGGTAGCTGATTCTTCCTCCTTCCTTCCTTCCCTCCCATCCTTCCCTCTTCTCTTCTTCCCTCATTTTGTTCCGGTCCCTCCTCCGCCACGTTCCTCATCTTGTTTTCGCCAATAAAGTTGTATGACTTCAAATTTAATTGGCGGCCTACCTTGGGGGTTTTCACCTTAATTGGGGTTAGCCTTCTCCTCTTGTGTCAACAGTTTTATTGTATAACTTAATTGGCAAGTGTTTTATGGTGTTCTCCGCCCCGCTAACCACCCCTGTCTCCGCGCCATTCATCGCACGCTGCTCAAAAGGAAGGCATTGTACTCCCCTTACAAAACATCGCTGTGTTCCTTATGTACCGGCGTGACGAGCGCTCAACATTACTCGCTTCTCCATCGCTTGTTTTCCGTCCACCGCTTTGTTACCTGAAAACAATCACGTAGGGAGCGTGTTTTTTCTCCCCTTTATGTACGTACGAATACCTGGTACCTGCCCTGCCTTGCTACCTGTCCCCCTACCTACCTGCCTGCCAGTTCAAGAGGAGGAGATTCATAAGAGACTCAGCAACCGAGGATGTGTTTGTATAAGGTTTTCTCTTTCAGATATTCTTATTTTCTCGTATTTCTTCTTTTATTCCCTCGCTGATACCCGGAACATCGCTTTTTTTCTCCTTGTCTTTTTCATTTTGTCATTTTTTTTCTTTTATTTCTTCCTTCATTCCCTCGTTGATACCCTGAACATTACTTTTTTCCCTCCACTAAAGAAAAAAACTATATTCCCCACTTCCATTCCCCTTCTGAATCTTTGACAGTAATCCCCCCCCCTCCCCTTCCAAGCAACACACACACACACACACACACACACACACACACACACACACACACACACACACACACACACCACGAGTCAGATGGCCTAATCCTTACCCCTCTCAGCAGGACGCGCGCCAGGACTGCTACTCAGCCAGGCTTCGTGTCCAGGGCGCCGACGTGACGGATTCCCGCGACTACATCCTCAACGTGCAGAACGAGAAGGGCGCCGATCGCTACGCCGTGGAGCTGCGCGTCAACGGTGGGTCTTGCTCTGCCACGCATCACGCCGCGCTGCTGTCCTCTCTAGGCTGGTGCTGCTGCTCTCTAACTTTCTCTCTCGCTTTCTATCAAGGCGAACCCGTGACCCTCCGCTAGACAGCACTGAAAGAGACAGAAAAATGGCCCATCGTGTGTGTGTGTGTGTGTGTGTATGTGTGTGTGTGCATGTGCGTGTGCGTGTGTGTGCGCGCCCTAGACTTCACATTAGCTCACCGTAGTCGCCGCTACACAGCACTAGAAAAGGCAGACTAGTGGCCCATCGTGTGTGTGTGTGTGTGTGTGTGTGTGTGTGTGTGTAGACAGCCACCCTAGGCCTCGTCACCTCACCGTAGTCGCCGCTAGAGGCTGTAGTCACTAGGCAATGCGTGGCGTGACTGCCCAAGCAACACTTAGCCAGTCCCCCTCACCCTCGCTCCTGGCTAGGCTGAAGGGCGAGGTGTGAGGCTCAGGGGCGCACCGACCCCCTTCCCGTCCCCCTTGACCGTGACCCCGCGTCCTGGCTTCCCCTCCCCTCTGCACCCCGCACCCACGCCCTGCCACCCTCACCCCCTGCACTTACCTTATATAACCCTTCCATCCCCCTCCCCCCCCCCGCCCCCTCACCTCCCGCTGCACTAATTGTTCCTCCTGCTACCCGCTTGTTATTATTATTATTATTATTATTATTATTATTATTATTATTATTATTATTATTATTATTATTATTATTACGAACTGTAGTTCCTCTTTTACTTTATTATTTTGTTTTCTAGTAGAAATACTAACTTTGTTTGTTATTGGTATTGTTTCTTCTTTTCTAATCCACTACTACTACAAGTACTACTACTATTATTACTACTACTACTACTACTACTACTATTACTACTACTACTACTACTACTACTACTACTGTTGTTGCTTCTGTTGCTGCTGCTACTGCTTCTACTACTACTACTATTACTACTACTACTACTACTACTACTACTACAACTACATACCTCATTACTACTTCTACAACTTAGTACCTTCCACACTTCATTTGTTATCTGTATTATAATTACCTATGTTGTGTTGTTTTGAAATTTCTGGTATGCATATTTATTAGTTATGCTTCCATTAATTACAAGCTTTCTTTATTTCAACTTCTGCAAACTCCTTGCCGGCCTGTGTTCATTTTCAAGCCACTCTCTGTGCTGGTGGGGGGACAAGGGGAGGAGGAAGCCAGCTCACACCCGCCACACACCTGCTAATCAAGGCAGACACACACCTGACTCATGAATAAGGAACTGGTAACCCGACGATCACTCACCTGTCCGCGCCAGCCCAGGTAGCGAAGCGCCGCCCGTCTATCGCATCGCAGAGCATAGTGAGGCTGGGCATGGAGCGAGCACATAACAGAGAAGCTTTTAGCAACGGAGAGACGAAGCACTGGAAATTGCAAGGCGAAATCAGACGGGGTTAAAGATACTCAAATGGCAGCGCAGTGCTTCTCGTGGAGTTATTACGTTGTGTGGGCAAAAGTATTACGTTTTCATTGTAGGATAAATGCATCTTACAGGACCGTTGCTTAAGAGAAGAGGAAACCCGTGTGAAAGACTTATACTTCCTTGTAGATTGTTGATTTTCTTGTAGGTTTTCTTCTTCTATTACTTTAAACTCATGGATAAATTGTCATGATATATTATATGTACTGAGGAACAAATAAGAGGCAATGCATTGTCTAGGCTGCATCCATGCCTTGTTGAGATAGTTTTAAGGCTACGATTAAGATAGCTGTTACTCGTGATTATCAGGGTGTAGGGACAGTGTCATAAAGTGATGTGTGCAGGGCAAGACAGTGTTAGGGTAGTTAATAGCAACGCAAGACTGCTGGCGCCTGACGAGGTGAACTGGCGCCTTCCTCCCCTCCTCCCCCACCAGGACATGTAGCCAAGCCCCCACTACAGCGTGTCCCTCCCTCAGCAGAGCCCGTGTCCATGTCCACTGTGATCGGCATCGTCATCGCCTGTTTGGTCATCCTTGTTCTGGTCACTCTCATCGTCCTCTACGCCTTCAAGACAGAGAAGTGGTGCTTCTCCCGTAAGTATTCCTCCTGTTCTGCCTTGGTCAGTCCCGCCCGCGCCGCGCCGCCGGGCACAGGGCTCTTCTGGACCCTGACACTCTCAAACACTTGGCTTCTCCATAGGCTCAGGGCGGCCTGGCTAGCGCCGCTCAGTTATCATTGTAGGATAGACGCTTTTGTGGCTCCTGTGGCAGCCTTTTCCTTTTTCCAGTAAATCATGCCAGCTTATTCATAGTTTTCTACTCTATATTAATTTTCATAAAATATTTTATGTATATATGCATATATGTATGATATGCAGAGCATGACATTAATTCATTCATTTTAATCTTAATCTAGCTAATACATAATACATGATTGCTAATTCCTGGCCATTCCCCCGTGGCAATAACTGGTATGTGACCTAACCCTCCTTGCCTGACCCCCTCCCTGTGCAGTGGTTTCGTCTTCAAGGCGAAGGCGGCGAAAGTCTCGGAAAATATATTGTTCAGGTGACGAACTAAGGAAAACCAGTTTAAAGTTTCTCTCTCTGTATTTCTACTCTGAGTATTATCCTTTTTCACGTGACCGAAATTGAGTTTGCGTTTGTTGGCCTTTCGGTCACCGCCGCCCGCCAGCCAGAGACGAGCAGGGGAGAAAACTGGGCCCCCTGGGGGACTGCCTGGCCACCCCGCCCACACACACACCCCGAGCACTGGAGTCACGCAGCACCGCCAGCACCACACGACGACATCACCACCGAAAGTTGCTGCAAGGCTTGTAGGTGGTGGTGGTGGTGACTGTGGTGATGGTGGTGATAGTGGTGGTGGTGGTGATAGTGGTGATGGTGGTGGTGGCCAGAGCAGCTTCTAGGGGTCCGGTGTTCCCCTGTCCACCGCACGAGACCCCTGCACATTCTCGCATCGCCCCGCCAGAGTGATCTTGTACCTGGCGGGCTGAAGTCTTGTGCCTGCTGTGTGACGATGCACCCCCGCGTCACCCCTTCCTCACCCCCCTCCCCCCTTGGCCCTTTTTGCATTGGGACGCGGAACTCTAAACCCACTTTTTTACACTTTTTTTTTTACATCAGTCCGCCGCGGTGCAGTTTATTTCTGGATGGATGATTTGTATATACTTTGGATGAGCACGTAACTTAAGCATCGCACTCCACACGTGAAGTTTTAAACCGCACTGAACTGAACTGTGTGATATTAACGATTTATTTTAGGGGGTTCAATATAACATTCATGGCACCGTAGAGTATTCATCGTATCCACACCCTCAACCACACACACACACACACACACACACACACACACACACACACACACACACACCAACATACGCACACGGGGACACCCACACTAACCCACACCACCGTTGCCAGGTTATCGTACTCAGAGCATAGTATTTACTGATCACTGACGCCTCACTATTGCCAAGAAACATCAGGATATAGCTCTTTTAACGATAACTATAAATGAGTTTCGTTATTGGAGCCCAGAAGATAGTTTTGGGGTAGGAAGTCGGGAAATATAAGCGGCTGAGTACGACAATCTGGCATCGTTGCCCCACACGCCTCCAAGACTGAGATCTATACAAGCGCTGACTACTGAATCACCTGCTTGAGTTTCTGCCGCAGGTGCTGAGAGAGACGTGGTGCCTCGTAAAGCTGGACTCCCTCTCGGTGTCAATGTCCAGACTCAGTAAAATGGACGTGGTCTGAATTTTTTTGTTTGCGAAGTTGTACAATTAACTTCAGCGACACTCAAACTTCACATCAGAGGAGGCAGAGTGCTCTTTTCACACGTTCTTTTAATCCCCAAAGATCAAATAGTCAGCCACTAGCGCATATTAAAGTGGATGAAGTGCTCTCCGATCCAGAAACTAGCGCGGCACTGCAGGGTGACCGCCACGCTGAAACCCGGACTGAAATACGAAGTGGCTGCATGCAACACTTCCCGATGACTGAAGGCCTGAGGGGATCACGCCCTGTCCTGTGTCTTTCCCGCTTCCTGCATGACGTTTGAATGTGTGCATGACCCGAGGCGCGCCGCTGCTCGCTGCCGCACTGCCATTTATTGGAGGCTGCTTTTTTTTTCTCTCTCTTTTTGGTATAAAGATGTAATACAGAAGGGCGACTGATGCGCTCGTCGTTACGCGAACCATTAAGGACCATTAAGGAGCGTCTGGGAGCTGTAAGTGTTTCCAAATCGGGCAAGTTTGGAGCGGCGTGATGAGGACATCGGGTGAGCGGTGTTGAGTGTGAGTGATGACGGTGCTGGCGTGTGTGCTGAGGGTGACGATGACATTGTCTTTTGCCGTGGCGGTGGAGGAACGTGACTGTTTCCTCTGTTGCCATCGTGTCATCCAAGCTTCCTACTGGCGGTTGTGATCGCGCCGCGGCTCATCCGTGCCAGCAGTGTCAACCTTTGGCTTCATAGTCCCGTTGAAGCTGCAGAGTTACAAGTGTCACAAGCATGAACCCTTTGCATTGTGTTGGGAGAGAAAGGAAAAATAAGTATTCTGCTCGTGTGGGGGAGACGTGTCTTGCCACTTACTCGTCAGCAGCCTCGTCGGGACCCCTACATCACGTATAGGGCGCCCACGCCATGCTGTTACCGTTTCTGCGTCCTCGCCTTGTCTGCCTGAGGGGCGCGTGTGAGGCGCTCTTCCCGCGTCGTCGCGAGGCTGCCGCCGGCACAAATGGCAAGGTGATCACTTCTTGATGCACCGAACTTGATGAAGTCAGAAAAGTGCGTTTCCATCGCAGCTTTTGTTAATTAAGCAATAGTTAGTGGCGGCCGAGGCTGGCCAGGCGATGGCTGTGTGCTGTCAGCCCCAGCCAGCCCGGCCAGCCCGGCCCTAGACCGTAGCTGCATGAGCTTGCTGAAGCCCAGGAGCCCATGGGACGAGAGCTTCGTGGCGAGTGTGAACCTCGTGTGGCAACACCTTGACACTCATAACAGATATGTCCATAGTATTGAGATTCCTTATTTTGTGTCGCTCTGAAGATTATATAGGAAAATATACATGTGCACTACAGGAAGCCAGTTTGTTTATATATATATATATATATATATATATATATATATATATATATATATATATATATATATATATATATATATATATATATCTATCTATATATATATATTATAGTCATTGTGGCAGTATAAGTTTGATCATTATATCGTTTGTATTGACTTTCTCGATGCGAAATGTTTACAGCATCGGTTGCATGACGTGGATGACACAAAGTCGTGTCCGTCAGCTCGTCACTCGACGCTTCACACCTGACTGGACGCAGTTAATAAGCGCCACCTACACAAGAATTATTATTATGACAATTAGTTTGTTTTCACAAACAGTTTGGCCGCCAGCGGAATATTTACACAGCAGACTCTGGAGCCTTCGTGCTCCTGATGTCTTGCTCTTGTTGACTGGCCGAGCGAGTGTCATCCAGGTCATCACCGCCGCTGTGCCACGTGTCTGATGATGTTGTGTTTCTTTTCTCTGCTAGGTCTATCGCTGTCTCCTTATCCAGCATTTTACACCTAGTGGTCAGCCGGGCGACTCTTGGTCTGTGGCCGCCATTGTTCTATTACCAAGCCTAGGCACCCCGCTCCCCTGCTCCACTCACCCTGACAACCTGTCACTTCTCCTGTCTGTACATAGTGTGCGTCCAACCACTGCTTTACCTCTCTATGCTACACTCGTAAACCCTCTGCAGCTCAGGACACCGAGACGTCTGTGGGGCAGCCTTACCCTCGAGGGGGCGGTCGTAGGCTGTAGATTATTATTTCGCACTGGCGGAGCACGAGGGCTCGGGTACATCCGTTGGAGGCTTGGTGATTTTCCGCGGCTCTGTTGACAGGGGCGGGAAAGCATGCCTGACCCTGGAGGCTAATTACCGTAAGAGCATTAATCCGATAATTTCCAATACCGGGCGCGTGTTGGCGAGGCAATATCGGCGGGGCTGCAGGCGACGAGCGGCCGTGGGCGGGAGGCGGATGAGTGGCGGCGAGCGACGTGGCGATGTGCAAAGTTGGCGCTGTAGAGAGGGCGGAGAGACGAGGCGGCAGACGCGCACTACCTGGGGATGGTGGCTTTGTGTTTACGACAATTAGCAGCAAATATCGCCCCCGCAAAGATGAATTACGTGGGAGAAGACTCATAGCACTCATTTTAAAACTACCTTGTCTGTTAAAGTCTCTGTTCTCAATTCGTAAGCTTCTCTCTCTCTCTCTCTCTCTCTCTCTCTCTCTCTCTCTCTCTCTCTCTCTCTCTCTCTCTCTCTCTCTCTCTCTCTCTCTCTCTCTCTCTCTCTCTCTCTCTCTCTCTCTCTCTCTCTCTCCATATTTTATTCGCTTGATACGATGAATCTTTAATCTTCATGGTTAAAATAATTGCCAATTCCCACCAATATATTCTTCACGAGGTAGGCATTCTGAGTCGGGGCGAAACATAACTGAGCACGTGGGATGGAAGCTTACGTTCTGCATTTATAAAGAGCCGTGTTGCTGAAGTCCCCTTTATTTCTCGTTCATTGTGTTCACTCGCGACTGATTGAACTGACGAGGAAATTCACCTGTTTTCCGTGCGTCGACGTTCAGTGTTGTTTTGTTGTAATGAGAAGCTTCACAGGGCTATGGAAAGCGAAAGGAAACAGCGAGGAGGTGGAACAGAGGGTACAGGTGAAGGGTACAGGGCAGGTGGAACATAGGGTACAGGTATAGATGAAGGGTACTGGGCAGGTGGAACACAGGGAAGACAAGTATAGGTAGAGGAAGCAAGTGGAACAAAGAGGTGGAGGCGCAGGACAAAACGGTATCAGGGAAGCAAAAGCGAATATGGAGGAGGTGGAACATCGAGGAAGCAGAGTGGCTGGAACATGTGGATAGAGGGAGCAGGTGAAACAGAGAGAGAGAGAGAGAGAGAGAGGGGTAGGCGCAGGACAAAACAGTATTATTTCTTTTACTGAGAGACTGTGTAGCTTTCCGCTTTCCTCCTCTCTGTACTGTCATCACTTTTTATAGGAGTGTTATTTTTATGCCCCTCGCCTGCGTCCGACAAGTGAAAGGGAAAACACACCACTGCTCTCCATCCTTTATTTTTTTACCTGAGTCTCTTTCCTCTTGCTCTCAGTGTCTCCTGTCCGATGTTTTCTCCCTCAAGTCTCAGTCTCTCGTGGAACTGTTCGGCGTCAGCGAGGGAGGGAGATATACCGCTCTTAAAATCAGGAGTCCATGATGGTGGTCGCTGCAAGAAGCCTCGAAATAAAGCGTAACTCTGCCAGGAAGAAAAGAGAGAGTAATTGTGATGTAAGAAGAGAGGAAAACTTTTAACTGGACGCACGAAAATTCTCCCCGAGGACGAAATAAACGCGAAGACGAAAAGAGGAAAAAGAACATCCTGGATCTTTTGCTTATTTCGCTCAATTCACTTAACGCGACTCTGCCCCTCGCCCCAAACACACCAGAAAAGATAAATGATAATAATGATAAAATAAATGGAGTTCTGTTTCTGCACCAAGTTATATGCGTTGAAAGAAAATGTCTGAACTCTTTTTACTCCGTGCAGTCGATAGGTTTTACAGAATTTCAAATGCATGGCAGCAAAATTGATTCTCTTCCTCATTATCCCCCGCGGCAGCAGGTCATGATTACTAAAACAGTGTAGAGGCAGGCGAGATAAGTTGTGAAGCTCATCTCAACGGCGTTCTCTCTCCGTTGATAAGATAACGAAGGTGTTGAGATGATAACTAGCTGAAAGGTGTTATATGTTAATTTAAACACATTGATTACGCGATATATTTTTATTTATTTATATTTTTTACAGTAAAGGAAACAGTTCAAAGACGATAAACAAAGAAAAAATATATTACTGAAACGTTTTATGAGAGAGAGAGAGAGAGAGAGAGAGAGAGAGAGAGAGAGAGAGAGAGAGAGAGAGAGAGAGAGAGAGATTTAAAACGTTTCCCAACACGTTCTCTCTGCCACAATAAGAAGACGAAGGTTTTGAAGGGATGACTCTAGTAAACAGGTGTGGTGTACGCAAACCCTCACTCTTTACTTAACGCCGCAATTATTCAGACGTAGAGGAAATGGAAATAAAGTAAAGTCATCTGTGTCATCATCTTTCCCTCTGTGAGTCTAAAGGATAACGAGCGTGCTATGATGAGAAGTAAAATAACGTATTGTATATCAACTTTCAAAACGATTCTCTCCTCCTCCTCCTCCTCCTCCCTTAATTACCACACCTGCAATAAGTCTGCAATCAAGTCAGTCTCCCGGATAACTGCCGCCCCGCCTCGTATGATTAGAATGGCCTGTTAATTATTGCTTTGAGATCCGTTTGCCCAATGAGTTTTGACGCGGAGGTCGTTCTGTCTCGCTAAAATAAAGATGTTCCATCCCGTTTTGTTCATTAGTGCGCGATCCCGATGAAAGCCTGGCAGTTCATCGAAATAAATACAAAAAAAAAGGGAAAAAAAAAGGAAAGAGCCAACTTCGGGACTGGAATATTACTCTCTCAGCGCCGGGCAACAGACACAATAGCCATGACGCCATTGAGATAACTATTTACCGAACGCTTAATCTTTTTTTCCGACTCGACTTTTAAACGGCGAGAGGGGGGCAAAAAAGCGTAAACGTCAGCTCCGGAAACGACCGAACGACAGCCGGGCTCCAAACACGCTGTGGACTCGTGACATAAAGAAGCAGAAAACACATTAGCCAGGATGTGTTCCCGGCCAGGATCGAGTTGCCTCCATTCGAGAGTCTGCCTGTTGGTGATCGTGTCGGCGGCGTTGCTTGATTTTCTCAGCAGCTTTGGGAATCGGCGGCGAGGCAGTGGTGGTTGGTGTTGGCTAAAGGAGGAAATGGTGGAGATGAGCGAGAGAGGAAAAGGAGAAATTGGACAAGGATGGTGTGAGGGAAGGGTTCATCTGTGAGAATGAGGAGGAATTGGTAGGAAGGAAAATTGTTTGATTTATGATATTGTTAGTCAGATAGATCAGTAATCACATATCAGTGAGTGCATAAAAGGATCAGGCACCTTGCCCCCCCTTATAAAGGTATTAATCTCTCAAAGGCGAGAGTGTCAGGGCGCGCCACGCCCCTCATTGTCGCTCTCTTTTTATTTCTCATCTCTAATCCCTTTTCTCTGTATTCATTTGTTCCAAACATTTTTGTGAGCAGGTTGCGCTTTTCATATCCATAATTGTGTTCCAAAACTGTTACATGGGTTACAAACTTCACCCTGAAGATTGCTGCATATTTGATTTTCGAACATTTATTCCATCTTTGGTATGCCAGCTAATGCGCCGCAGTCACCGTGCCACGCCCACGCAGTAGCCACTTAAATCTCCTCGCTGTTGGGATTTAAATATATGTCTGACTAAAAAAAAAATCTACCATTCTAAAGCCAAAGGATTGGGTGTTGCCATAGACCATATAACTCAATTTCGTATTTTTTCAAAATTATTTTCATATTTTCACGGCGGACTCTCCCCTTAAGCTCCCCTCTTTAGCGGAGCCTATAAACCGAAATTAATATCCTTAACAAACGTAATCCTGAAGCCGGGGCCCATTCGTGTATTTCCAGCTGCCAATACGCCTAAGTTACTCAACCGTAATTTCCTTCACCCACGCTGCGCCGGAGACACCTAATGGCCATATATATAATAACAAACGCCGGGGCAACGCGCGCTCCCGAAACGTATGTACTTCGCCCCTCGCGTAATTTCCACTGATATTATTAGCGGCTGCGAAAGGCCATAAAGCTTGAAATAATATGGCGAGACTCAGAGCGAAGAGGGCGAGAGAGATATTAGTCTGTTTTTCCGTGGCACAGCTTATTTACCTGCGCGGAGAGAGAGAGAGAGAGAGAGAGAGAGAGAGAGAGAGAGAGAGAGAGAGAGAGAGAGAGAGAGAGAGAGAGAGAGAGAGAGAGAGAGAGACGCGAACTAGTCAGAATGTATTTTGTTACCTTTTCTACATCAGTATTCAGCCTCGGGGATGTTCCGAAATTGCACCTTCGCAGATGACGTGTACGGGTGGGGAGAAAAGAAGAACACCTGCCAATATACGTCACCGAGCTCCGGGGTGTTAGTGGTTGACTGAGACTTACGTGCAACTTGCTGTGGCTGAATGATGCGATGCTGAAGGGTCAAGTTACTATGACCTCTCCGTTAAGACTCTATTCGAAGTGTTGTGTTTCGAGGCATAAAGGTCAGAGTACGAGAAAGTTGAATGGTGTTTTGATGCTCCTCGGGATAATAATAGCGATCATAATAATAATAATAATAATAATAATAATAATAATAATAATAATAATAATAATAAGGACAAATGTAAAGATAAACAAAAGACTATAGACCCTTGACCAAGAAGATTAAGTGAGGCTCAGTAGTTGCCACCCAAACCTCAAAGGCGACTTAAGCTTTCTGAAGGAAGTGTGGGTGTGGGTGACAGGTGTGGGTGTAGGTGTGGGTGACAGGTGTAGGTGACAGATCTGGGTGTGGGTGTGGTTACGTTCTGCTCGTACGCACTTGCATGTCTGGCAATGAACAAGGAGTGGTTTTGTGTGTGTTTGTGTTGCTGTTCCCTCGCCGCACCGTCTAATGATGACCCTTTGTATGTAAACCCGTGACAGGGCAAAGCAAGGAATCGTGCAATCGAGGTTGTCCATCGAGCAGCCCCAACCAGGTCTCGCCTTGCCCGGAAGTCTGGAGCACGACGACTAAATACGAAGTCCCTTGAGCCGCGCGAGGCAGCCGCGGCCGTGTTGCATTGCATGTTGACAGGCTAGAGCAAGGACTGCAAGATGGTGATGCGAGACCGTCCCTCCTGTGTCTAGTCTCAGCATGACGCTCCAAGGATAGAATGAAGAACCTAACCTACTCACTCACCACTCCGCAACTTTATCCTTAGTGCCTCCATCTCCCCAACCCCCCTCAACCCCACACTTCTTCCCCGTGACGCCCCACCCCCTGCAGCATCCCTGGCCCCTCTCTCCAGTTAGTTAGTACAGAGTGTGAGAAAAAGTGCCTTGCAACCTAAAAGAAGCTGTATCTGCTTCTCTTAATCAAAGCTACATAAATTACTGCCTGCTTCCAAGGGCTCCACCTCAGCCGCCCAATGACCACCCACCACCCTGCCGCAGGGACCAAGGTGGCGAATCTGCCGTCGCCCAGCAAGGTGTCCCCGCTGCGGGCGTATGACCTGGAGAGCTACAGGTATTACTGAGGCAGCGAGGACGCCAGAGGGAAGTGCGACCCTTGAGACGCCACTGACATCTCTTGTAACTGCTCAGCGGAGAGGATTGGCCCCCTGAAAGTCTGCCAACGTTTCAATATGCTTCCTTGAACAACGGACGTTTCCGCCAATACTTGTGCCACTTACGTGTTAGAGCAGCACAACAGACTCATACCACAACAAACAGTCCAGCCGCACAACCGCTCACCACAGACTCACAGAATAGACACACGCACCACACACCGCACCGACACAGAGACCCGAGGCTGTGTGTACGTGCTGAGTGTCGTGCCGTCTATAGGCGAGGGCGCTGGAGGCATGGGAAGCAGCCTCTGGAATGGGTGTCGAAAGGTGAAGGTGGGCCCCGAGAGACACCAGCTCGCCTCCAGCACAACCCTGCCGACCTCGCCCGCCTGACGCCACTCCCTCGCCCGCCCTTGCTCGAGTCTCTCTGCAGTGGTGACGTAAGCATGTGTGGGGCTACCTGAGGCGACTGGTATGTTCATATCACCTGTGTATAGGTAGCGAGTAACAGTAGACTCATCACAGTGTACAATACTGCAGTAGTTGACGTTGATGGGTGATTGACTGGCCCGTGTGTGTGTGTGTGTGTGTGTGTGTGTGTGTGTGTGTGTGTGTGTGTGTGTGTTAGGCCAGTCAAGCACAATCTCTGCGAGGTGTGGTATGCGTCAGCCACGCCCTGTGTCCCCCCAAGGGTGTGCTGCAGACAGTCCCGTGCTCCCCCTCCCCCGTGATTGTCAGGGTTGGCCTCAACACGTCAGCCACAAAAATATCGTGACCTTATTTCAAGCACACATTGTTCCATGCACTGTCCATGTGATTTCTCAGTTGGTGTGAATGAATCTTATTCGTGAACTCTAAGTCACAAGACAAACGCGTACACTTTGCTTTGTCGACAAACTGCCGGAGGAACAGTCTGTGGATTCTCGTGTCTCGCTGGAGCCTCCATCGGTGTTGTGTTGGAGGCCGTGCCGTGGGTCGCCGCCTCCCCTCCTCCTGGGCTTGACTAGCACACGGCAGTGGACGGCAGTGAACAGAATGGCCATCCCGTGTACTGAACGTGTACGTCGAGAAGCAGCCGATCGGCTGTACTCGGTGACGCGCCCAAAAGGAGCATCGGACGGTTCTTCCCAAGGCGGCGGCGGAGGCCGTGACCCCGCCACGACGGATTACTCTGAGGGTTAGGGAGCTACATGAGCTTATATATAACATTAGTAGCATTGTGCTCATTGTATTACACTAAAGAATAGTCGAGAGCTTAATCAAAATACAATAAACCAAAGTTTTCCGTAGAAAATAGATCATTTGCAGATCCATTTTTGAAAGCATTTAGGGAGATGTCACCGATCTCGGGTTAGGCAACGATGCAAATATGTATTTTATAGAATAGTTCCTTGTAAAACGAGTGGAGTGTGTGGGCTTAAAATATTGTAGCTTTTAATACATACGACGAGAGGAAAAGTGAACCCCCTTCGTGCCGGACCATCCGTCCGGGACAAAGTTTTGTAATATCGGGAAAAAAAAAACAAGTAATATCCATCCAGCCAGCGTCTCGACTTCATCGAGAATGTTTTGATATAACGAACTGGAAGCAGCTGCGCCTCCGTTGTGACAGTAAAAGTATTCTCAGCTGACGGATACTAAAAGTTTGTAGCGCTGCCTTGCCGAACATGAACCGCCTTGGCCACGAGGAGCCTCAAGGTGGAACAGAAAACACTGTGTTGCTGCGCCCCGCCATTACCGTGTTTCCGAGGAGGCCGCGTTCCCTTCCGCCATCTTCCGTGTTGGGTTGTGTGAGTCATAATGTTATATACAGACTGCTGACGTTGTTTTCTATGACAATAAAGAATGAGACGACTTTTATTACACTTATTTTTCATGTTGTGTATCCTGTGCCTTGATAACTTTAATGGCTGATATAAAAAAAAGTCAGTAGCAGTATATGCAAAGAAAGGTTCCATTGGCTTATGCTTACTTACCTGTTGCTTCTTAGTTCTCCTACTTTTTTTTATCTGCTGGTGTAGTAATGAGTTTCGCGCAGTTGTTGCATTCCTCCCAAACCCGCCTCGCTGTGCTCTGTGTGACCCAAGAACAGGCAGGCACAGCGCAGTAAAGGACGGCCTCCCACCCCTCGGGAGACTCTTTGGGTTCAGAGTTATAATGCTACTACTTCTTCCGCCTCTCTCTTCTGCATGTCGGCGCCTGGCACCTCAATGTGAGTCTTTCATCTAAACGGCGACTTTGTTACTACCTTCTGGGCGTCAACGAACCTTTGATTTGGGAGGCTTGGTGCGGGCGAGGGTGTTCCTGGTGCTGGTTCTCCTCCTCCCTCACCCACTCCCCTTACCCTCGCCTCGCACGCCTCCCTCCCACCGCCCCGCACACGCCCTTCCGCCCCTGGTGTGGCTGCAGCTTTGGCTTAGTCCCGCCAGGTGGTGCGGTGCGCGGGGCGTCCGGGGAATGTCAGATTAAACGTTTTCATGAATACCTGACTCAGAGATGGACTAAAACGTGTTCTTGTCTTGTCACCCACGTAGTAACAAAGCCGCCTCGCTACGTTTTCTCTTTGCTGCCACACAGAGTAACGTTCACCACTTTAAACGCCTCGAGTAATCGGAAGCATGGTAAGCTGCCTAAAATATTGTCTTAATAAATGACCATAATTCTGATCATATTGTGTGTGTTTCTTTCGTAATTACTATGCTAAATTTTCTCCTTAATTCAAACATTTACTTCATTATTTTGAATTGTATAAAATTGAATATATAAATCCCTGAGGTAACTCTCTAGATCTCTTTCATAAAACTATTGTCAAGCACTTTGGCATTTTGATGTAACTCATGTCTGTTAGTCACCTTTGTAAAACAGTGATACGTATAAATCCACTGCTAAGGCTTTCTAACCGTTCTGCAAATATATTGTTCCACTCTGACGTAATCATTCGTAATGACAGTTTCTAATTGAATGTTTTCTTACACAGAACGAGGTGACTTTAAACCAACTGATCTGGAGAGGTGAGTTAAGACGTCTTTGTCATCACACAACAATTACGAGATGTCGAAAATGCAAAATATACTTCTGATAATAACTTTACATTAACACCCTGCCTTGATAACAGATGGGAACCGATGTACAAAACCCACAAAAACAGAATTACTAACCACATAAATACACAACACTTCAATCCTTTACAAAACTGACCTCACTCATATTTGACCCATAGCAGCCGCCCGCCCCTGCAACGCATTAACACCCGCCTTTTCCACAGCGACAAGAGTGACCTGGAGAGCCACAAGGGGGCGAACGGTAGGCACCAGTACAGTGGTCCGGAGTCTGGAGGGGGTCGGGTGGGGGGAGGCACTGCAGGGAGCCTCCACTCCTCCTCCATCCCCCCCGACGCCCTCTACACAACCCGGCCTAGGCACACCACTCCCTCTGTGTCCTCTAAACCTGACCATGAGTATGAGAACCTGAAGGTGAGACTAGGGTAGGCCAGCGCTGAGTCGAGGGGGACAGTGAGGCCACGGCTTGTGTTGTGGGGCGGGGCAGGAGGCAGTGGCTTGCTCTCTCACTAAACATGACAATGAATCCTTCCTAGGCACCCTTCAGGAGCAAGACATTTCTCTCCTGAAGGATTTTAAACTTTTTTTTTATCTGTATATGTCCTTTTAGTGTAATCAGTGACCCGTTTTTAGTTCATGTGTTATGCCTAGCGCTTCTCAGCCAAATGCCCACTGCCACTCACTCCCCCCCGCCGCCCCCGTGCCCCTGTCGTACCCCAGTCAGCTTCGCGCCCCCGGGACCCCCCCACCGCTGGCCCGGAGCACCGCCACCACCACCACCACCACCACCATTAGCCGCTCACGCCACGCCCCGTCTGTATATACAATCAGCCACAGACACCACTGCACTCTAGCCCTCTATATATTATGTACAGACTTTTGTTTCGCTCTCTCTTATGTCACGGCGAAATTTGTTTATTCAAGCGCTCACTGCAACATATACGCAAGCACACACACACACACACACACACACACACACACACACACACACACACACACACACACACACACACACACACACACACACACACACACACACACAATTTCATTATCTTGTAAATTACATACTGTCACATATCACGTCAACGAAGTATATAGTCTGTCAAGCCAGGTGTCACGCGTCCACAAATCTCATCAACAGGTACACACAATCACACCTGAAGATAGACTCACACTCTGCCTGACGTGGTAAAAGAAAAAAAAATTACATTCACTAACAAACAGATGATTTATTTTTCAGTGTACAAAGTAAAGACTGAAGCGCTGTGAACTCGCCTCTTTTATTCTCTAGAAACAATCACAAATACTAACAGACTGTAGCTAGACGTGTGGTATATTAACACTGGCACACTAGAGTACGTACAGTTTCTTCGTCACAACACTTATTCTCGCCAGCACTTCTGTAGCCGTAGACTCACACGATCATTGTTGTAGCTGCCGCTGTTGTGTCTGTATAGAGGCAGTGCTGTTGTCCCTATACTCTGCTCACATCCTTCAGCCGTTAGTAGGAATCATTTTCATACGTTTCTCTCAACGTATTCGATCTGGAAACTGTGAGTACGTAGTCATAAGGTTTCAAGTAATTTCTCAGAACCTTCAAACACAAAGTTATCTGTAGTTTTGTGTGTTACCAGTGTATGTATATATATTTTTTTTGCAGATTAAAGTTCTATGGCAGGCTGGTCATCGGAAAGAGGGCAGAATATAATTACCACTTCAGTTCTCATCAACCAGTTCCGTATAATTAGATTATGAGTGAATTTAATTTGTCTGGTAAGAGGATTAGAGGAAAGGTCATCACTACCACACCCCAATAAGTCATAATATCGGATAGTTTATGTATTAGATCACCATTCAGTGTTTTGTAGTTAATCATAGACGTTGGACTCTTTGAACCTTTTAAATACTTATATTTTAACGCAGATTTATTCCTTTCAGATAATGCCAACACAAACGGCAACACCAAGCTCATGCCAGATGAGAAGCAGCAGCAACAGCACCAACAGCAGCTGCAGACAGCCGAAAAGAGATGAGCGCACAACAGCAGCAGGGAACGGTGAAGTGGAGGAGAAGAAGAGGAAGGTGGAGGAGGAGAGTGAGGAGCACGTGGGTAAGGGAGGGGACCAGAAAGACGGCAGCAACACCGGCTACATGCAGAGCGATATGCTCACCTTCAAGAGGCAAGACATTCCACAAGACGAGGCCAGAGACACTTCCAAGATCTTCAGCAAGAGTCCTCAGTACGTGCCGGTTTACCGACCCAACCTGGAGCGCGGCACCTCGGCACCACAAGACCGGGGCAAGTCGGGCCCCGGCAGCCACCCGCGGCGGCCCAGCGGCGGCGCCGGCGTGATCTACGCAGAGTTGCAGCTGCCGCGCGCCTCTAACAACGGCTCGATGCGGCGCAGCGAGCAACGCCGCCCCAAGACCCAGTACGCGGAGATCACCTTCCAGGGGCGCCCGCTGCAGACGGCCGAGATATGATCACGCGAGGGTGACGCGCCGCCACCAGCAAGGCTCCAGAGCCACAAGTCGCAGGTCAAGGGGCGGGGTCGCCTGCCAGCTAGACAAACATGTTAACATCCTTTTTACTCAGACAAAATGTGTCTGAGTGCGCAGTTGTAATGTAAACCCAAAACCAGTTTCTTCTAAATGTATGAAGATTTTTTTACATATAACAACTTCAGCTTACTTGTGAAACTTTGATCAGGTCTCTGTGTCGATGTTTGGCCTCAAGAGAATCCGGGCGTATCACATAAAACAAAACAAAAAATCTTAAAAAAAAAGAACATCCATGAATATTACTGTATTGATCAGTTCCAGCCTATGGATTTACACTTAGAAGCCTTTAAAGTTTAGGTGATAAGTCAGCGGAATATTAGGGAGAAAACTTGTGCAAGAGCAGAGCAGAGCCGCCAGCCGCGTGCTGCCAGCCAGCTTGTGTGTAGCGCGTGTACAAGACGGAGAGTGAGGGCCGCGTGTGGCCGCGACCGTCTGTCTGTTCCGCTGCTTGGGCTTCTCTCAGTGTTAAGACGAGATCTCTGTTCTTGGTAAGCAATTGTTGTCTAGCAACACGTATAAGATGGAAGCATTTTCTAGGGGCAACTTTAGGATTAGGATATAACTTTAATGAATTAGTCTGCTGAATGTGAAACTATTGGTAAGGAGTAATAATTGTCTATACTTTTCATAAGCATCCTGAACCATGTACAGCAGTGTGTCAACAACCGAAGCTTACTATGTACTTGTATCTCAACCTTCAGCCAGGCGCTTCACGATCTGCACATCAGTTTATTTTAGTTTCCTTTGATTGCTTTACTCCATCACTGTATCCTATGCAAAGAGGGATGGTCCGTTTTTTGTGTACGAGGGAAGTGCAGTCCTCGGGTTGTGACACTTTATTTTCTCCCCGCCAGGTGTAGTGATCAGTGTAGTGTAGTTCCTCCCCTCACACCCCCGGAGGCAGCGGGCCTCGTCGCACCTCCAGGCTACTTATTTTTAACCTAAGTCTCCCAAAGATCAATTCAATTAATATTAAGGTTAATGTATATAATCAGGACTATCCAGCCAGTTCTCTGATGTTACCCTGCGACTACGGTCAGGCCAGTGGGATGTGACCTCGGCAAGCATAGGTCAGGTCACGCCCCTTCTTGCCACTGCGATAAAAAAAACTTGATCATTTCTTAAACCAACCACCAGAGGGAAGCACATTACCCGTGACTCCAGCACCGCCACGCCCCGGCCCAGCACGCCCTCCACATCGAGTCTTGTGTTCGTCGTCCTGTCGGCAGTGTTGATCTGTTGCGTTTTCTTTACGTCTCCTTTTCCGGCCCCGGCACCAGCGTGGGGCCGCGTGTGGTTCTCTCATTAATTGCATCAACATTTTCGTGGTTATACAAAGCGTACATGATTTATGCCCCGCCCTTCCTTCCCATCATTTTCATTATACTCTAAATGGAGGATCAATTTTGTAAAAGCGTAAAATCTCGCACGACTCAGCATCCCCTCCCACCTGTCCGACGCTCTGTACAACTAAGTAAAGTGTTTGAGGTGTTTTAAGTTGCAGGCGATGTCGCAAATTTTGTGTCTGTACGTACATGTAAAATTTGTCTTCAGTGTGTTGGGTTGTATTTTGGACAGTTACACATTTAGTATTTTTCTTGTAGTGATCAATGTCATCTTTCATGGGACACCACTTTTTTTAAGGCGTGAGTCATTCTGTTAGCATGTTACTGAGCTTCAAAAGAGTACAGGTAAACAGTAAGGTAATCTGGCGCATGTAATAGACAGGGAGGTCGGACAGCAGCTTCAGTTCAGCAGTGTAATGTTCCTTAGTTAAGCTCTCGTCCTCCCGGTCCAGCAACACTCAGCAGCCGCAGCGCCATGCCCGCCAGACACCGCCGGGCAGCACTGCGTCGCTGGAGGCACCTGGCGTTTCCTGTACCACCGTGAACTGTTTGGCTTAAATCTTGGTAAAGGAAAGCAATCGTAAAAAGTTTCCTCTGGCGATAGTCACTTGAGGTTCTACAGTCGTGCCTTAGCATCTAGCTGTTAAAGTACAGATTTTTTTTTAGTTATCAGACACAAGCACAAGGAGAGTGTTGAACGGCTTTCCCATACCACCAAAACGAGATATTGAGACTAACACGCCAAATCGAGCTGGGTATATTGCGGGCCCAGGTGTCTAGAGCCAAGAGGACCTGCTTGAGGGCTGCTTGCTAACCCCGCTGGACCCCTCGTCACGGCAACCACTGCTGCATTCATGATTTAAATTAAGATTAAAAGTAAATATACCATAATATCAGCAGAGCCTCTCTTATCACCACCTTCATATCTTCGAATTTAATTAACAAGCAAGTGAGGCTTTGCTTCTATAAAAATAATATAATCTGGTGAACTATCATTTTCAAGCATACTTTTTTCTTTCTCTCCGGAGAAGTAGGTGTCGTGGTAGATGAGTTTTTCCGTCGATGGGGCGTCCAGACTTCAGTGAGACATGTTTTGGCTTCGGCCCGGTTTCATCAGTGACATAACATATAATTTATCCTTCCAATGTCCTGTAGGCTACGATTCAGCTTAAATTGGTCATTATATTTTCCTTTGTATCTGAGAGGGTATCTTTTTATATAACTTTGTATATATTTGTATATGATGCTGAAATAAATGGGTGCAACTTAACGTTAAACACTTCCCAACCCTTGAACCTCTCAGTACAGGTGGCAAGTCTACCCACACTGACCTAGGCAACGTGTATACGTATATATATATATAGAGAGAGAGAGAGAGAGAGAGAGAGAGAGAGAGAGAGAGAGAGAGAGAGAGAGAGAGAGAGAGATGTACACACACACACACACACACACACACACACACACACACAAACTCGTATTCAATTTTACAAATCTTGAATACGTTTGTGTGTGTGTACACACACACACACACACACACACACACACACTTATTCAATTTCCCTTAGCTTGAATATATACGTGTGTGTGTGTGTGTGTACACACACACACACACACACACACACACACACACAGACAGATACGTATTCAAGATATACAACACTGAGGTAGGCAATAACCTTCAAATCGTTTGACAGCATCTAATTTATTTTTCTCCATCCATACAAAAAATAGTTTGAGCTGTAGCATCCTTGACCCACATGGTGTAACTTTTATTGAATTAGAAGTTAAAACATCTGATGTCAGTGACTCCCTGACTGAATCATACGTCAGTCATCGCAGTCACGATCTGCTGACCAGTGGCCAGTGACGTGAGCACTGACTCCGTGAATCAGTAGACGTGTGAGTGTAGGGAGGTGTGGGCGTGTGTCAGTTAACTATTATATTTATCATCCGTTCTTGGGATGAGGTTTGCCCAGACTGGTGGATCGAGGACATCGTTGCAAAAGGTGAGTTGTGTTTCTTAACCACAAAGTCAATTGCGGAGATACTCTACTTAAGTGGTGACTACCTTTTTGCCTCGCGAAAAAAATGGTGGGACGAGGAATTACGGCGAACGTTTGAGGGAAGAGATTGTGTCTAGGAATGCATGCAAAGGTATTACGCCTTGTGGGTGGATGGATTAACAGCTTTACGGAGAAAGTGACTAATGGGAGAGAAGAAACTTTTGATCATTGGGGAAGGAGGGTTGAGGAAAATGGTGGGTAGGGAGCAGGAGAGGAGAGGGGAGGCGGCGCGTTCAAACTAGCGAAGCAATGCATGAGCAAGTCTAAATTTAGGCTGGAAAGGGGAAGAAACGGGAGAACAATTTTTTGATTTTGCAGCCCAAAGCATTGGTGTAAAGTGACGTAGCATTTCCTAGTGATAAATTATAATGTTTGTGTAGGAGGCGAGTTGTGGCAGGCTGAACAAGGCACGAGACGATAGAGGAAGCTTCGAACCGAACGAGTGAGATTCAGGGTAGGGTAGAGGTGAAGAGAGGGGGGGGGGGGGGGGGCGGAGTTGGTGGTGGGGAGGGGGGTGAGGGATGGAGAGAAGATGATGTAGTGGAAAAATTATAGTGGAGAGGCGATGAGGTGATGGAGAAGGGGATGAGGTGAGGGAGAGGGGGATGAGATGAGGGAGAAAGGGTGAGGTAAGGGGCAGAGGATGAGGGGAGGGAGAGAAAGAGGTGCTGGTGAGGCGTTATGGTGGGGAAGAGGGGATGAGGGGTATACGTATGTGTGTTGGGGGGGAAATTAAAGGAGGTAAAGTTTGAGGCCAATAAGCAGTTAGTAATCGGATAATCATTTCGTCAACTATTAACTGCACGTTACTGATAAGAAGCAACGAGGTTATATACACCATATTTAACGGCAGGGGGGTTGCGGAGACTGTCCGCATGATGGCAGCACTAGCGTAGCAGGGTTCCTCGATGCGCGATAACCATTCCAAAACACGAGAATCAGATAAGTTTATTTATTTTATTTAAGAACGTTAATTTATCATTTCCACTGGCAAGAAACATCAATAATTAACTGTTATAACAATAAGTATGATTGAATATCGTTACTTGTGTGGGTACGGCAGCTTTGAGTCAGTAATCGGCAAATGCAATGGGTTGAGTACGACAACTTGGTAAGACTGCCGTTGTGCCTTACTCACGGCAGTCCGCGGGCCGCTGGCGAAAGGAAGGTAAAGGGACATAAGGGTTGCCTCGCCCCCGCTGCCTCTCACCTCCACACACTCCCACCCCCACCACATTCCCACCCATCACACCCACTCCCACCCCCACCCTTTCCCACCCATCCCACCCACTCCCTACCTCCACCCATCCCACCCATCCCCACACATCCGACCCACGCTCCCACCCACTCCGACACGGGCATACACACCTGTAGTTGTATGTCATATAAGGAAGTTGTCACTGTGGTAGGCTGTGTATAACTGGCGTGTAATTTGTTCAGCATTTAATAGATCTCGGTGGCTAGACGCGGAATCTAGGGGCCATGTTTTGTATGTACCTCAAAATCTGTTGGCATAACTACTTTCGGACAATTTACAGATTCACCCAACCAACGATTTTCTCACGTGTTTTTTTTTCTGGTGATAGATGTAGTGAATTGCATGATTTTGTACCTCATCGGTGGGCACACGGAATTTATAGAGCGAATCAAGGTCAAGCAAATTTTGTCCCTCTGCGGAGTGAAGGTAGAAAGGGTGGGTAGATACCAGAAATAAGATACCCCTACAAAGTGTCGTTTTCTCCATTGAAGCAGATTTAGAGCCCCAACATTTTTATATTGTCTCTGAGGTTAAGCATGAAGGGTGGAAATGGGTAAGGTGAGGTGTAGTGGGGCTATTAATGGGGGAGCAAGGTGCGGTGATGGGAGGCTGTTAGTGGGGGGATAAGGTGAGGTGGTGGGGGGTCTGTTAGTGGGGAAAGGGGATAAGGTGGTGCAGAGGGGCACGAAGGAAGGCATACTGTTGGGGGAGGGGGGTGGACAATAAGCAGTTAGTAATCGGGTAATCACTTGACCTCGTTAGCTATTGACTTCACGTTGCTTAAGCGGCGATATACCACCATCAGGTTAACGTGGGGTTCTGTTATAGTTTTAATATATAACGTCGTGTGGTTGGGAGCGGGACCGTTGTGGCCTATCTTAATTACACTCCATGCCAACTGGTTTATCATCTTTAGCGGCGACAGGTTATAATGCTTCGTGGTTATAACATACTACTTGAGCGTCAAAAGGTTAATTATCGTTTTAAGTAAAGGGGCTACGAGGGAACGGCTGGGACGCTTGTTTTGGTGGTTTGGTTTTCTTCGCGTCGCCAAAGTTGCCAACCTAACTACTTTGACGCTAGATTTTTGTTTTTTTTAAGAATCCTACGGTTACACAGAAATAACGCTCGGTTTTAATAATACTGTGCAGCATTCTTGAACATTAATTTCTTCTGCTTCTCTTAGGAGTATCTATAAGGAAAGGATGTTTGGGTGTAAGTAATCTAAGATGTTCATATCTGTAATATTTACGCATTAATGGCTGCCTATTTTCAGTTAATTATATTGATAAAATGGTGATAATGTTAATAATAATAATAATAATCCATCAAAATCGTTTAGTTAGTCTTTTCATGCACGTTTTCTTTAACAGGACTAGTGAAAATGAATTGGGGATACTTTGCTATTCTCTCTCTCTCTCTCTCTCCCCCCCCCTCTCTCTCTCTCTCTCTCTCTCTCTCTCTCTCTCTCTCTCTCTCTCTCTCTCTCTCTCTCTCTCTCTCTCTCTCTCTCTCTCTCTCTCTCAAACGAATTGGGATACTTTGCTATTCTCTCTCTCTCTCTCTCTCTCTCTCTCTCTCTCTCTCTCTCTCTCTCTCTCTCTCTCTCTCTCTCTCTCTCTCTCTCTCTCTCTCTCTCTCTCAAAACGAATTGGGATACTTTGCTATTCTCTCTCTCTCTCTCTCTCTCTCTCTCTCTCTCTCTCTCTCTCTCTCTCTCTCTCTCTCTCTCTCTCTCTCAAAACGAATTGGGATACTTTGCTATTCTCTCTCTCTCTCTCTCTCTCTCTCTCTCTCTCTCTCTCTCTCTCTCTCTCTCTCTCTCTCTCTCTCTCTCTCTCTCTCTCTCTCTCTCTCTCTCTCTCTCTCTCTCTCTCTCTCTCTCTCTCTCTCTCTCAAACGAATTGGGATACTTTGCTATTCTCTCTCTCTCTACGAATTGATACTCTCTCTCTCTCTCTCTCTCTCTCTCTCTCTCTCTCTCTCTCTCTCTCTCTCTCTCTCGTGTTGGGATTTCCTCAACAGAACCGAGTTAAATCGAGGTGAATGGAAACGGAACTTCTGCATACAAGTCAAAAACGTATATTGCCCTCACTGCGATCATTACGTATCCGATAAATAGACGAAGGAAATCCTGGAGCCCAAGAGAGGTGGGTGGGGGTGGGGGGGGGGGCACTTTTTAT
Source organism: Eriocheir sinensis (assembly GCF_024679095.1). Lineage (NCBI taxonomy): Eukaryota > Metazoa > Arthropoda > Malacostraca > Decapoda > Varunidae > Eriocheir > Eriocheir sinensis. The sequence goes on along the minus strand of NC_066556.1, from coordinate 2,021,086 downwards.
TCATTTATCTACTTTTTTATTTTCGTATGGTCGAGAGAGAGAGAGAGAGAGAGAGAGAGAGAGAGAGAGAGAGAGAGAACAGAGGACAATGACGAAAAGAAATCAAGTTCATGACCAGTAGGCGTCCAAGCAATGCCGGAACCAACATGGACAAACAGCAAAAATCACGACCGTTGAAAGACTTACACATATTTCAGGTTATCTTCTCTCCTCACGTGTATTTTCAGCACCAGAACAACATCGAGATATCAAATTACCCGGACCTGATTAAGAGTTTCAGTAGGAGATAATTAAAACAATGAAGAAATTATAGCATTGAGCTGAGTGATATTATGTTATTTATCAGTACTTAAGAGATTGATGTTAAGATCGGTGTTAAGTTCAAGGTTAATACCAATAGTAACTTAGCTAAGGCAGAAATAAAGATATATATAATAGATAAGATTAAATAGTGATAAGGGAAGCCGGCGCCGATTGAAAGCTAAAAAAATAAATAGATAAATAAATAAATAACATCAAATAAAAAAAAATAAGGAAAATTAATGAATGAATAAAAGTAAAATAGATAATAAATAAAATACAAAGGCGATAAAAAATAAAATAGGATGATAATAAAATAAAAGATAAATATAATAAGATATATTAATCATACCAACAACCAAACGAAGAAAAGAGACTGGAGACGGGAGTGTTGTGTCTGCCTTTCCTCCTATGAGTCCTATCTGCGTCACCATCATTACTAGTAGCGTCATTTCCCACTCTCTCTCTCCCCCTCTCTCTCTCTCTCTCTCTCTCTCTCTCTCTCTCTCTCGGATATCAGAGTGCTATGAGGAGAAGTAACGTGATAACACACACACACACACACACACATACACAGAGAGAGAGAGAGAGAGAGAGAGAGAGAGAGAGAGAGAGAGAGAGAGAGACCCAGATTTGGGAGTTCCAAGTTCTTTACCTCTCCACCCGTAAAGACGCATTGAACCATAGACGTATTCTATTAGTTTCGTTTTGAATAGGTGCACCTAACATTACCAAATGTGGGGTACAAACTTGGCGGAGGGACTGTTTTTTGAGCGCCATTAAAGGTAATGGCTAAAGAGTAGCTTAGCCGGATATTTTGTTTTTATTTATTAATGATCCACGAGACATCCTAGAGTTAAAGCAAAGTATGTGCTTATCTTTGTATTCATTCATACACACACTGGTAACATTTCTGTGGAGTCTGATTCACTTATTAGAGTGAAATTCTATTGTGATAAACAGTCACAAATTCGTGTCACTAGTAAAAATGAAACTAGTAATTTAAGTTTTGCCACCATGAAATATACACAAATAGATAAATATGAAAGCTCACGAAGTCACAATAAGTGACATCACCTGCTTTGCGCGGTAAAAATATGCTATTTTAGGTATCTGACACCCGCAATATGGCAGGCTGCTGCTGCCTCGGCCACAGATTATTGCCAGATTGTCGTACTCAGCCGATTATATTTCCCGACTTCCTGCCCCAAAACTGTCTTTTGGACTCCAAAAACGAAACTAGTTTATAGTTATCGTTAAAAGAGTACGATCCTGATGTTTCTTGGCAATAATTAGGCGTCAAAAACCGTTAAATACTGTGCTCTGAGTACGACAATCTGGCAACGGTACCTCTACGTATTTTCATATTATTGTTCTGTTATTTATTGAATGTTGTGTTCAAGAAAAAGAATATTCATAATTTAGTTAGTTTTTGGTTATAAGGATTCTTCACGAAATACAATTATAACATTACCTTCTTTAACTTAGGAAACGTCCTGAATCCTGGATCGGCTATGGCATTGTTAGGTACGCCTATTCGCTGCCGTACGTTTGGAAAAATAGCCCGGATGTTATGCCAGTGACGTCATTACATTTGCTACTCTTTTGTTGTTTTTTCTCTTTTCCTTCCTTCCTACTCACCCACTCCACTGAAGGAAAATAACGATGAAAACCATGCCTGAGTTCGTTTTAACTTCTTCATATTGTAAAGCTCTATTCGTGCTTCAGGATTAAGATTTTTCATTATTTGTTCGAATTCTAGATAAAAGGCGTAATGTACGTTTTCCGGATGGGACAGCAGCGTGGCGGCCCCAGGACATGGGAGCGTGTGGAGAAGAAACGTTCCGTGCACGAAGGTTGTGGTGACGCAATGTTCCTGTTCATGTTTTAGTTATATTGTTGTTGTTGTTGTTATTATTGTTATTATTATTATTATTATTATTATTATTATTATTATTATTATTACTATTATTATTATTATTATTATTATTATTATCAGTAGTAGTAGTAGTAGTAGTAGTAGTAGTACCCCTATCATCATCATAATCATCATGATCATCATCGTCAGTGTTGCTATTATTTTTATATCACGATTATTATTTTTGTTGTTTTTGGTACGAATCTCATCATTATTATTATTATTATTATTATTATTATTATTATTATTATTATTATTATTATTATTATTATTATTATTATTATTATTATTATTATTATTATTATTATTATTATTATTATTATTATTATTATTATTATTATTATTATTATTATTATTATTATTATTATTATTATTATTATTATTATTATTATTATTATTATTATTATTATTATCATTCTTCTTCTTCTTCTTCTTATTATTATTATTATTATTATTATTATTATTATTATTATTATTATTATTATTGTAATATTGTTATTTTGATTATCATTATATATCATTATTAGTAGTATTATCAATATTATTATCGTTAACTTCAATAATAATAACAATAATAATAATAATAATAATAATAATAATAATAATAGAGAATAGGATAAATACGAAAAATGATATTGATACTAATCTTAATATAATAATGATGATAACAATAACTATAATATTATTATTATTGTTATTATTATTTTATTGTTATTATTATTATTATTATTATTATTATTATTATTATTATTATTATTATTATTATTATTATTATTATTATTATTATCATTATTATTATTATTATTATTATTATTATTATTATTATTATTATTATTATTATTATTATTACTTATGTAACTTTTTCCGAAGTTTTACCATGAAGTTTATTAATGAGTTTTTGCTTCTCAAGTGAAAAAGAAATAGGTCTAATTTGTAAATACGATAAAGATTCATGAGATAAAAAAGACTTTACATTGCGGTCTGTTATGATAACTCTTACCATGAGATAAAGAAACGCCCGCCTGGCGATTAGGGTTGCCGGCCCACGCCACAACAGGAAGTAACCTTACCAATAAGTATTGTCATACCTGTAATGCGTGGTCTCTGAATGAGGTTACCGTGTTTTGGAGTCTTGGAAACTGATAATTTACTTAGGTGTGCTATTTTTCCTAAGATTCTTTTATTATTTATTGTTCTCCCTGCAGCCGCCGGTGAAAAGTGCGTGAAGGCCACCACCATCACCTTCTCTGCTACAAAGGTATGTTTAATTTTTCTCCTGGTTGTTACAGGGGTCACCTAGGTGTTATAGTCCCCTGGCTGACGTTTCCTGTATCATGTGGCCGGCCATACTTAGATATGCACCATTAACAATAGGATGTACAAAGAAACGTATGTGGAAAGCTTCGTTTTCTAGCAAAGCGAAGAAAAAATCCACCCTCTGTAAATTCAGTTCGTGTGAGAGATTCCAAAACGTTTCTCTGTGGGTTGACATTTGGCTTGATAACGCCCGAGGCAGCAGGTGAGATAAGTGTTCTTTGTACAATCCTCCAACGCTATCTGAAGCTCAAATGATTAGGTGAGGTATGAAATTAATGTTTTGTTGCTGTTGTTGTTGCGTGTATCTTTTTTTCTCCTCCTAAAACGCTCCTCATTCATATTACATTATATTCACATTCCCCAATAACCCGTCTTTGATTCCTACCATCCCTACATTTTCATAGTTTTCAGTATTACAAACCCTCGAGTCTTCGTTGCCTCCCACAAACTATTAAAATCGTCTTAACATGCACCGTCACCGCCGAGGAGTGGCAAGGGGGGGGCGTGGGTGTGCCAGAACGTGTCACAAGCGGCTTTCCTATAGAGGTGCATCTATGTTTCGTGGCGGGGCTCGGGGAAAAAGGAAAGTGATAATGGAGCCAAGGGGACAAAGGGCTTGGCGGGAAGGAACACAGACGATCTATTCTAGGCGGGGAAGCCCAAGGGATGTCCTGCATAAGCTTAGATATAATTTGTCCGCTTCTCAGGCCTGGCAGGATATATTACTCCAGTCAGTTTCTTCACGCCTCAAGGTCGTCAGTTTGGGGAACTTATGTCATGGGGGTAACCTTGATGCCTTATTTATCGCTTCTTGTTTTTAGTTTTTTGGTGTGTGTGTGTGTGTGTGTCAGTGCCCCTGGTTTCGAAGTACGCAAGGCATCAAGTGCTTGTTTTATTGGGTTGAGTATCGTCAGGGTTTCTAATCTCTATGGGTGGTGGTTTCTCCTATCAGTTCTCTCCAGTTTCGTCGATTTTCAGGTTTCATTTATAGACAGCATCAGGGACAGGTCGGCATGAGGTTTCCCATGTGTTATTAATTATATACCATGGATGTGTTATTTTCCGCACTGTCGGGTCTTGAGGAACGTTTCTGAATGCATAGAAATTTGATCCTGCCACGTTTTCCTATTTTTTTTTTTTTTTTTTTACGTTGATTGCCTATTGCGCCGGTAGTCATCTTCCCGGTGGGGCCATGGTCGGCCCAAGGCTTCTTCCAGGTGGGGCCTGATGCTCGGCCCAGCCCGTTCTGGCACAGGCGAGTGTTTATAGTGGCGCCATCTTGCATTGGCTCATGATGCCCCCCGGAACTCGTTCTTGATTCGCTTGGACGGCTTCCTCTAGAGTCCGGGTTGATGGGTGGTCTTCAGCACAGCATGTGGGTAGTTTTAAGCCACTCGGCGGTGACTGAAAAATCCGAGTGGTAGCGTGGGGATTCGAACCCGCGTCGTCCATCACGCGGTGAATGTGGGCCCAGTACGCTACCACCTACGCCACCGCCTACCCTGTTGCATGTAAAGGAAGTCGGAGCTCTGTAGGCCAGGGGGAGGGGGATGGAGGTATATTTGTTAATAGTGGTTCAGGTGAGTGTATTAATATTCATGTCGGAGCAGGGGAGTGAGGAGCTTTGAGTGGTGGTGGTAGGTGTGTGTATGTGACTGGGTGTATGTGACTATGTGTGCGTGCGTTTCAGTGAGAGAGAGAGAGAGAGAGAGAGAGAGAGAGAGAGAGAGAGAGAGAGAGAGAGAGAGAGAGAGAGAGAGAGAGAGAGAGAGAGAGAGAGAGAGAGAGAGAGACCATCGGCGGGAAATTACCTGTGTAACGCAACATTCCACAACTCTCTAATATATAACTCCTTCATATAAACACCTTGAGAACTTGGGAGCGGCTGTTTATACTTATTCGTTCCCGACGCCTCCCCTTCCCCCCTTTTCTTTAGCGTCATTCGTTCCCGACGCCTCCCCTTCCCCCCCTAAGTCTGTGTATATAGACTTAGTTCTCCCCTTTTCTTTAGCGTCAAATGAATCACTTATTCGTTCCCGACGCCTCCCCTTCCCCCCTTTTCTTTAGCGTCATTCGTTCCCGACGCCTCCCCTTCCCCCCCTAAGTCTGTGTATATAGACTTAGTTCTCCCCTTTCTTTAGCGTCAAATGAATCACTTATTCGTTCCCGACGCCTCCCCTTCCCCCCTTTTCTTTAGCGTCATTCGTTCCCGACGCCTCCCCTTCCCCCCTTTTCTTTAGCGTCATTTAAATCACTTACGCCATCCTTCTCCTTTATCCCTTCCCCCTCTTCGCTCCGTTTACCCTTCCTATCTTCGTTTCCTTCCTATTTCCGTCCATCCTGTTTCCTTCTTTCTCATAACAAACATTACGTGTCGTTTACTTCTGGTTGACGCAACGACGCCCTCCCTTTCATAATCACAAGTCATTACACTTTTTTTTGTTTCTTTGCCTTAACGAGTCAGCCATCGGATAACATCAATATTTTGGTGGTTTATTGTTTATATCATTCGTTAAAAGTATATGCCATGTAGGTTAAGAGATTGCATCATGTTAGGTCCCTCCCGTCCTGATTCCCCTTTCCTCTCTGGCTCCATTCATCGACTTTCTCGGTAACTTAAGCCAAACGCGCGAGTCCTTGGAAGTTATTACGTAGTTGAAACCGAGATAAGACTTGAGAGACCGATTAGGATGGCACAGCAAGGATGTCTTTTATTGCGAGGGTGACAAATATGAAACAGACGAATGGAAAGTACCGACGCTGCTTGGTCTTTACTCGTTATCAGGAGGCTGTTATTGAGCACGACTGTATTGGTATAAGAATGACGTTTATATTATACGTCGTGTCGAGCGTGTATTTAGCTTGTAACGACTTGCAGGGATTTTCTCTAGGATATTTATAAATGCAAGATTTTTACCCGTTTTTATTATATTTTATTTATATGAATTTTAGCCCTGGGTTTAGCTTGTACTTTCTTATCTTTCTTTTATGAGGCAGCAAATATCAGAACGAATAGTCATGGAGGAAAAAATAAACCCCTTTCAGGACAACCCGCCAAGGATAAAAGCCACTAGGATTAAGAAAAAAAGGAAAGTGAAAAATTGACCAAAACCCCGCCAGTTATATTTTTCTTTTCTATCTTAAGACTTCGATGCCACTTAACACCATTATAGTAAGAGGAAAATAATCTAAACTTACTATTGAAGTATGTTGTAATCTTTCTCTGTGTTGGGTCACTGCCCGGATCATTGTTTTGTTAACCTGCGTACTCTTATAAAGGTTATCTGGGGGCCATATCCTTAAACATTTCGGCTCCCAGGCACACACATTTGACAAGGCTTTCGTAGGAGTTGTGGGCATTTCCAGGGGTAGGTTTATGACCCTGGTAGTAATCTGACCCTCTGTACCATGAACCTAAAGAAACACTCATAAGAATCCACTTAATCTATTTTTTGGCCTTTGAAAATATGGGGGGGCCGTTGGAAGGTGATGTTAGGTTTGGTTGAATTAAGATAAGGGGGAGTCGAGGGGCCGTTGGGAGGTGATGTTAGGTTTGAATGTATTTGTCAAGTAAATATTTTCAATACGCACATGATACGCTTCATACACACACATAAAAAAAAATGTGCTTACTTTTCCTAGTATATAGGTTTTTAAAGGGGGAAAAAAAATTGAAGAATATAATAAAATTTCCTATAATCTTTTTCCTCTGAGGGTTTTGTAAGAAGAGAGTTTTGTCCTACTTCCGGAAAAAAATTATATTTACATAATTATACACAAAAGATGTTAAGTAATCGTGTTGTTCAACGTTGTGCAATAGTGTGTGTGTGTGTGTGTGTGTGTGTGTGTGTGTTCCGGTGCCGCGGGACATGGGCTGACGTGTCCGAACTTGTCTAGACGGGTATGAGTAATAGGGCGCCGCTGTGAACGTCGTTGCCCCTCCCTGTCTCTTCACCCTCCCTCTGTTCTGTAGCGGGGGTGGGATTCCGGACGCGAGCCATAGACAGGGACAGGGTTAATAAAAGAGGATAGGGACACGGCTTGCTCCCTCACCACTCTCCTCCTTCCATCTCCTACCCTCCCTTGCCCTATCATCACCCCTCCCCGTCCTCCATCCCTCCCCGTCCTCCACCTCTCCCTGTCCTCCACCCCTATCCACCTAAACGTGCTTCCCACAGATCAAATAGCAATCGTGTCCAGGCGTCAACTGGGTGCCGATCAAATTTCAACCGCAGCGTCGTTCGCCCACAGTATAGTATTCTTGGTCACATACTCACTGTCTTGTTATTTACTCTTTGTATTCATCAGTGTTTGTCAAGTGGTATTTTCCTGTGTTCTGAGCCTCTGGATGTAGGATGAAAAGAGATCAACGCAGAGGAGTAACGAGCAATACTTAGAAAGACTTCTGAAGGGAAAGAAAGCTGAGGAATGGTGAGGGAGGGAAGGAGGGGAGAGAAGAACGTGCAAGAGATTGAAGGAGATAAGTAGCGTGTGTGTGTGTGTGTGTGTGTGTGTGTATTTGCGCAAGGAAACGTTGGGTGTGCATTAGTCTTAAATTTCTTCGCTATTTATTTTTGCAGCTTTTTTATTGTTTACTTTTTTATTGAATATCTTTGTAACGTTTTTATTCACGTTGGCACTATTTTCGAGCTCGCGCATAAAAGCTAAAAGTTAAGAACTGTTACTGAGAGAAGGAGGCAACAGACGAAAGAGTGGGAGTGGGAGTGGGCTGGATTAGATAGAGAGAGAGAGAGAGAGAGAGAGAGAGAGAGAGAGAGAGAGAGAGAGAGAGTGTGTGTGTGATAATGTGCGTTCCTATAAGGAGAATTCTATCCATTTCATTAACACTTGAGTAACCGGGTTGTTGATCTTTTTTAAACTCTTTGATTTTTTTAGGATGTAGCTTTTTTGATGATTTTCTTTCATGATATTCTGTAACATTATTATCTAACGATGCTACTACTTTCCAGCTTCCACATAAACACATGATATTGTCCGTATGCATTTCGATCTGTCTGTCTGTCTATCTATCTTATCAGTGTCTATCATTTGTATCTATCTGTCTACTATCGATTATATTTCAATGCATCTAATCTGTTGGATATTCATTTATTTTTTTATTCGTTCTTACAAGCTAACCTATCGTAAGAGTTGGGGCGTGAGGTTGACATGGGTAAGAGGAAAAAAAATATATTGCGTCACGCGTGCAGCTGGCGAGGTCCTGAGCTGGGATGAGTCTCGTTGGCATGAGGGGGGTCAGGGTGTACCGAGAACCTCAAGCGGCTAACCGTAGAATTATGTGGAAGGCGTGACATTCAATACGCCTTCAGTCTGTCTTTCGGGAGTGAATCATGGCGTCTTATCCACCCCCCCATACATTCCCATTCACGCTCTCATTCCTTTAACCTGGAAGCTGCGGGGATCATATTTCTTAAAGGCCCCTATTAGCGAGAAAAAATGAGAAAAAAATCATCACTCACACAAACCATTTCATAATATATATCAACGCATTTGTGATCAGTTTATGCATCATCTATTTTTGGGGGGTTTATATCATGGCACAAATTTGGCCCGTCGCTACTACCGGGTTAACAGCTTACCACGCTATCAATTCGTGTTTTCAATCGTCCATTTACCTCCCCCCCCCCCTCCCCTCCCTAGTTAATATCCTCTCTTGCGTCATCTCCTTTCACTCCTTAATAGTTTACCACTCCATTAATTCGTGCTCTCATTCACCCCTTCACTAATGTTTTTACTTGTCATCTTTCCCGTAATGTTTGTTATTTTAATTATGTATGCATTTGTTACACTTCCGTTGATAGTGCTTGGTGAGTCATTTCATTTTATCATTCAACCGCGCGTTTGCCTACTCACCCATTCGTTCTCTTTCCTATTTAATTGTCGTGGTTTTCCTCAAGCGACAGAACGTGTGGAGACAAACTCGCCCTTTTTTTATTCTATCGCGGCTAATTTTACCATATTTGGGGCTCAGATGCAAGGTGGACCACTTTCTCAGGCGCACCTTTATCCTTCCGTCGCACACACACACACACACACACACACACACACACACACACGCTTTTCCACTTCCGCCTCCTCTTCTTGGTCCCTTCATCTCTTTGTTCCACTCATCCACGCCTCCTTCCATTCACCTATCGCCACCTACCCCCCTCCGCCGCCCCTCCCACACTTGCTGCGTCGATGGAGACAAAGCGAAATAAGTAGTAAAAAAGGAGGGATACTATTTCCTTTTGTATTTTTTTTAACATTTATCAAGAGATACATTCACTTTTCTCATGGTTTTAATAACATGAACTGCTGTTGCTTCTACTACTACTACTACTACTACTACTACTACTACTACTACTACTACTACTACTACTACTACTCTCCTCTGCTTGCTACTCCCCCTCCTGCAACTCCTACTGCTACTACTTCTACTACTACTGTTAATAATAATAATAATAATAATAATAATAATAATAATAATAATGGTCATAGTAATAATAAAAAAAACAATTTGCATTATTTCGTAGAACCTACTCGACAACAGCAAAACTACTACTACTACTACTACTACTACTACTACTACTACTACTACTACTACTACTACCACTACTTCATATACGTAACCCAAGTCTAACTCCACCGCTTCTCAGAATGACTCCGTCGAGCACAAACTCCCTCCACCTCTTACCCCACACACACACACATTCAGATATTACTAGTTGGAGAAAAAGTCGCTCCCCCCCTTTCACCCACCCACCGGAACCTTCTTCCCGATGCTTCATGGACGACGAATTTCCGATGCCTCACCGCATGTGTAAAGCCCACGCCGGAAGCAACAGGTTAACCTCCACGGCTTCCAGACCGGTATGGTAAGACGTGGCGACTGGGGCCAAGGGATAAAAAATAAATAAATAAATGAAAGCTTGTCGTTCTAGATTTCAAACCCTTTTCACGAGGTCTCTGGAGTCAGGAATCGTGTTTTTATATTCAAATGTACGTGTTTAAAAAGATGTCTATGTGGAGGTGGAGGTTTGGGGGCCTGTGTGTGTGTGTGTGAGAGAGAGAGAGAGAGAGAGAGAGAGAGAGAGAGAGAGATGCGGCAACCTCCTGTGTAAGTTGCTATCTTGCTTCCTCGTAATATGTTTGCTTTCTCTCTCTCTCTCTCTCTCTCTCCTTCCCGTTTGCTCTCCTCCCTCGCCATTTCCTTTACTTCCTTGTTCTCTCCCTTTCTTCACTTCTCCCTATGCTTATCTCTCCCTTTATTCACCCTTTTCCTCCATCCTTTCCTCCTGTTGGTTTTCTTTCCTGTCTCTTCCCCATATTACTCCTCCATTCCTCATCCATTTTTCTCAGTTATCCCTCCCTCTCTCTCCCTTCTCTTCATCGTCCTCTTCCCTTATCTCTTCTCATCTCTTCTCAGTAAATTTTCCTTTCCTTCTTCTCCTCTTTTTTTTGTTCTTTCCTTCCCCTTATCTGCATTGTCTCTATTCTCATCCACTTAACTATTTCCTTCTTTATCTTCCTTCCGTGTTTGTCCTCTCGACCTGTTTTCCCACCCTTTCTTCTTTATTGCATTCACTTATTTTCCTCTATTCTTCATCATTTCTTTGCTGTACTTCGTTTATACTTGCTACTTGCTCTTTTTTCCCCTTTATTTTCCGTCTCTCCTATTTGTCCTTCCTTCTCCTTTGCTCGTTACTTTCCTCTCCTCGTTACCTTTCTGTCACACTCGCGATAAAAGACGCAGAAGAGTTACAAATGTTCTTCGCACCACAATGGCCAAACTAAATACATATATCATCGTTGCTGGTATGTTTTGCCTCCTCTTCCTCTTCCTCCTCTTGCTTCTTCTCCGGTAACCCTTTCTCCTCCTCCTCCTCATCCTCCTCTTGCAACCCTTCCTCGTCTCCCACCTTCCCTTCCACTTTTCAATCCTTTCTCACACGCACGTTCAAATAATATACCTAGTAAAATTCACACGGTAATGACCCCTGGGAGTTTAGGGTGTGTGCGCCACGTCATTCCTGTTGAGACGGATGTCTATAGGAAAAGAAAAAGTGTTGGGCCCGTATTTTAGTAGGCTATAATAATTTAGTGTTGTCCTGGGGCGGTAGTGACGTCAGAAGAGACTGTGTGTGTGTGTGTGTGTGTGTGTGTGTGTTTTGGTAGGTTTGGTCGTCGGCTCACACACTCGTCTGTTTGTTTGGCTCCGTTTACAAATTGTGTTTAGATGGTGATACTGTTTCGTGATTGCTTCTGATGATGGGGAACAGTAACGATGATGATGATAATGATGATGGTGGTAGATGATGCGTCTCTATGGATGTTTGAACAGAAGGATGATGCTTAGTTCAACGAGTGGAAAAATCTGGTAAATTTCCTGAAGGTGGTGCAAGACGGGAATGAGTAACTTGAGTAAAAAATATATATGCCCCGAGCAATACTTGTTTGACTAGAGTTTATAGGAAGAAGTAGGAGATGAAGAAGAAGAAGAAAAGGAAGAAAATGCACACCACGGCCTCTGTGTAAAAGTCTCTTGTTATCTCATCTTAGTAAGAGAGAGAGAGAGAGAGAGAGAGAGAGAGAGAGCAAATACGCACTCTGAACTCTGGAGACGGAAAAATTGTGAGCCGGCAACTGAAAATCATGTCATCCCTCCTCCCCATCTCCTCTCCTCATCCTCCTCCCGCTTCCCCTCCCCTCCTCGTCCTTCCCCTTCCCCTCATCTCCTCCCCCCGTATCAGTCTTCCGACCCCCTTAACCTCATCTCCCATCTCCCCTCTCCCAGTCCTCCCAATCCTACTCCCCTCCCCTCCCCAAAATAACCTGATCTCTCCCTCAATATTCCTCTCCCTTTTCTCCGCCCTCCTCTCTCGACACCCCCCTCACCTCCGCTTCCCTTCTCTTCCCTCCTCCCGTCTGCTTCCTGTCGGTCTGTCAGCCAAGGACGCCGAGAGAGAGAGAGAGAGAGAGAGAGAGAGAGAGAGAGAGAGAGGCGTTGGGGAATATTAACTTCTAGGACCGGACGTTGTATTTAGTTTTCTTCTCTTTCCTTTGCTTTGTACTGTCTCAAAATGTCTTACAATGGAATGTATGTTTGTAGAGTTAAATACTTTCTCAGCACGGCGCGGGAACGGCAATGGAAGGGGCAGTGGTGTCTGGTAGGGAAGGTGGGAGTAGAGGGAGATGGTATGGGAATGAATGGGTCGGTGAATTATAGGGATGCAATACCTTCCCCTTGATATTCCTTCATCATAATTAGTTGCCCTCATTATTATCCCTTATTAGCCAACGCCTTTTCCATGTCCCACCCTTGAGTCAGCAGTTTCCGTTGAGTTCGTGCTCGGAAAACACGACTTAGGTAACAGGTGTTTGTAAACCTAATGTATAAATAGATACAAAACCCGCGAGTCACCCAGCGTAGAGCATGAGGCGTGCTTGTACTCCGTTGCTTTACTTCTAAGGGCTAAAAAATAAGCTCGATTTCTGTGAATGTGAGCATGAGTTAAGTAAGCATGTGTCGGTCTTACTCAATGGACAAACACGCGTCGCCTCCCCCCACACAAAGAATGCAGGGACATGACAGATAATCTAATAAATCTTACGTAATGGGACACAATCAGCAATCCCCCCCCGGGCAACAACATTTACAGGTGCTTCCCTTTGTAAACGATTCTATGGATGTGTCTTTAATACCCAACGACCTGCAGGTGCCTCGCTTTGCCCACCCCTTGCAAACCAGTCCATGGATGAGTCCTTAATACCCAACGACCTGCAGGTGCCTCGCTTTGCCCATCCTTCAAGGGGAGCATGGACACAAAAACAGCAGAACATAGATGGGCGCGGTTCCTCCAAGGCGCTAGTTCCTTTACTATTGCCCAGGTGTTTCCGAGCCCTCAGGCAGGTGGGAACTACAGGTGGAGTGAGGAAGAGAGACACCCGAGAACTGGATATTGTCAAGAAAAATAAAACAAGTAAAAAAGACGCTGCGTGAGAATGGTTAGTCATCACCTCGTAGGAATTTCCCAGGCAAAGGCCAGGCACCCGGTAGGCCACGGCCAGGGTTGTGTTGTTATTGCTTGCTCCTCTCTACGGCCTTAACCCCCCCCCTCCCCCACCCTCCTCCTGCCTCAAGTGGCGGTCCTGTGTTTGCTACTGTGGGAGGCGTTGCTGTAGAGGGTGTTGTTGTTTTTGTTATCCTTTTTTGACGGTGATCTAAGTGGTCTTCAGGACAGCCCTTGAATTGTCTCCTTAGCTGTAAAAAATAAAAAAATAAAAGCATGTGGGAAGTTGTATGCCACTCGACGGTGACTGTAAATTATCAACTTGTAGCGGCGGGAGGGACGCTGACGATGACCCCTACCTCCTCCTCCTCTTCCTCTTCCTCCTAACTCTTTTTCTTACTCTTTTTCTCCTCCTTCTCCTCCTCCACCTTCTCCCTCTTTTTTTCTTATTCTCCTCATCCTCATCCTCCCTCTTTTTCTTTTTCTCCTCCTCTTCCTCCTCCTCCTCTTCCTCCTAACTCTTTTTCTTACTCTTTTTCTCCTCCTCCTCCTCCTCCTCCACCTTCTCCCTCTTTTTTTCTTATTCTCCTCATCCTCATCCTCCTCCCTCTTTTTCTTTTTCTCCTCCTCCTCCTCCTCCTCCTCCTCCTCCTTCTACTCAAGGTGCAACAGATCGGTGGCGGGTCGATGGACGTAAGAGTGGAAAGAATAGTCATTTTCTTTCTTCATCAACTGGGGAATTTTGTCCACGCGTGCTGCAACCTTGCGTAATTAGATGATCCTCTTCACATATCTGCTTGTTTGTTGGTTTGCTTTAATAACTTATTGGTGCACAGGTAAAGTAGAGGATGGATGGAATTAGCTGATTAGATTTGCAAGTACTTTTATGGCAATTTAAACATTCATATGGAGGTTAGATTTATGGGTTGGGTGAGTAGTAAGTATTTTTCCGTACCTGCCACTGTATAGTCAGGCGATTTCCCTCTTGTGTAAGCTGCTTGTTTTATACTCTGGTTATACCTTGGTGTGTCCGAATGATATGACGTGTGTGTGTGTGTGTGTGTGTGTGTGTGTGTGTGTGTGTGTGTGTGTTTATGAAAGTGTAAAAATATCAATAATCAGTATGCTAATGTATAACTATCATCAACAAAATACTCATATGATAATTTTGCATTCCAAGATAAAAGATGATTCTGCCTTTAAGAATAATGATCATACTTTAGCGTGTTCGTGTTTTTTGTCGTTTGGTCTTACGAACTTTTTATTTATATTATTTTTATTTGGCGCTCATTGAAAATAATGCTAATGATGTTATGGCTGCTGTGCCGGCTGTTTTTCCTGCTCTTGGTTTTTAGTGACGGAGGTGGTGGTGGTGGTGGGATGGTGAAGGCAGTGGTGGTGGTGGTGGGATGGTGAAGGCAGTGGTGGTGGTGGTGGTGGTGGGATGGTGAAGGCAGTGGTGGTGGTGGTGGTGGTGGGATGGTGAAGGCAGTGGTGGTGGTGGTGGTGGGATGGTGAAGGCAGTGGTGGTGGTGGTGGTGGGATGGTGAAGGCAGTGGTGGTGGTGGTGGTGGGATGGTGAAGGCAGTGGTGGTGGTAGTGGTGATGAAGGCAGTGGTGGTGGTGGTGGTGGTAGTGGTGATGAAGGCAGTGGTGGTGGTGGTGGTGGTAGTGGTGATGAAGGCAGTGGTGGTGGTGGTGGTGGTGGTGATGAAGGCAGTGGTGGTGGTGGTGGTGGGATGGTGAAGGCAGTGGTGGTGGTGGTGGGATGGTGAAGGCAGTGGTGGTGGTGGTGGTGGGATGGTGAAGGCAGTGGTGGTGGTGGTGGGATGGTGAAGGCAGTGGTGGTGGTGGTGGTGGGATGGTGAAGGCAGTGGTGGTGGTGGTGGGATGGTGAAGGCAGTGGTGGTGGTGGTGGGATGGTGAAGGCAGTGGTGGTGGTGGTGGGATGGTGAAGGCAGTGGTGGTGGTGGTGGGATGGTGAAGGCAGTGGTGGTGGTGGTGGTGGGATGGTGAAGGCAGTGGTGGTGGTGGTCAAAGTAGTGGTGGGGGTGGTGACTGGTGATGTTGGGGTGGGGTGGAGCCCTTGCTGTAGGAATGTAACTTTTATATATATAGAGATTTATATATATATATAATATATATATATATATATATATATATATATATATATATATATATATATATATATATATATATATATATATATATATATATATATATATATATATATATATATATATATATATATATATATATATATATATATATATATATATATATATATATATATATATATATATATATATATATATATATATATATATATATATATATATATATATATATATATATATATATATATTTCATCTGAGTTAACTTTGCGGAATATTATACCGGTAATGCATTCTGAGCTTATTTAGAAAGGCAATAGATAATAGATGGACAGACAGATATAGATAGATACATACACACACACACACACACACACACACACACACACACACACACACACACACACACACACACACACACACACTGCCCGCATAAAAAGAAGTAGAGGATTTGATGCTGGTGTCTTATTTACTTGTAAACTGAAATGTCTCCACTAGATAAGAATGCGGAAGAGATGTAAGATAAGGGAGAGATAAAAGATAACTCGGACGTGTCGCGGTGCAAGGTGGGGTATTTAAATGAGGCTGATGTGCAGCACGTCACGAGGCTGATGTGCAGTACGTCACGAGGCTGAGTGGAAGATGTACGGGAGGACGGGAGGGACTGTTGTGGGGCTTCCCGGGGCGACTTGCAGGAAACACGTTTGGCAGGTGCGCGCAGTTGTGCGGTAATCTGCACGCTGCCTCTTCACATGCCGCCTGGTTAACGTGTGTCTATTATGTGTGTTACATCCATCAAGAGATTTATAGAAATGTGCGCGACTTCCGTGTATGAAAAGGAAACATGGTACGATGAAAAGGATGAAAACAAGATCCGTATCAAAAATTTAATTTGGGAATGTACCGGCCTCTCCCTGCCTACCTCTCCCCTCCGCTTCCCTCCCCACAACCTCGACAAAGCAACGAAAGGCCTGGGAAATCCACGCGCTAGATGTACAAGGTGCTGAGAGAGGGAGGGAGAAAGACTGTACGCCGGCCCGGGCCTGCTGCTCTGAGGAAGTTTACGCAACTGAGTTTCTTTGACGTCATAAGCGCGAGTATATAAAAGAAGAGAGTGCAGAACAGGTCTCATTCTCACTTCGGCCTTCGCAGCGACACGAGCCAAGCTACTCACCTGAACAACACATCACAGCAGTAACCTCGCAGCAACTACTGATACGAGTTTACCTTGTGTGATAGAAAGATAAGGCCGAATCGTGTACTTGAAGATAAGAAATCCGCTCCATTTATCAGAATCCAGCATCATGGAGATATCTGGAAATCTGTTGGCGGTGGTGGTGATGGCGATGGCGGCAGCGGTGGTGTTTCCAGGAGTCACGTGCGCTCCCGCGGAGACTGTGCTGGAAACAAATGACGTCGAGGACTTCAGACAGCAGCTGCATCTTCAGCACGAGGAACTGAAGTCTCTCAGCTGCTCACCCAAGCCAGGGAAGGTTACCATCAGGGACGAGCTGCAGTACCACGACTACCTCCTCGACGAAACCTTCTTCCCCCAGACTGTGTCCGTCAGTCGCTGCTGGGAAGCTTGCTCGTTCTGTGGCAACCATCGTATGGGCGTGTCCAAGGGCCGCTGCCTCCCGAATCCAGAGACCATTGTCAAGCGACCCTACACCGTGTTCTACTTCAAGGAGGGCAAGAAGGTCTTCCGAAAAGTGTGGCTGACGGAGCACGAGTCCTGCGAATGCTCCTGAGGTCCCTTGAAGCAAGTGTGAGGCGTTTGCTCGCCTTGAAGCACGCATGAGGCGTTTGGTCGCCTTGTAGCACGCGTGAGGCGTCTGCTCGCCTTGAAGCACGCGTGAGGCGTCTGCTCGCCTTGAAGCACGCGTGAGGCGTCTGCTCGCCGCTGTTCCTGTACAACTCATCTGTGATACACTCCCAAAGGCATTATCTATTTATTGAGAGCTTATTGTTCAGCTCTGTGTGAACTCTAATTTATTTATTTATCGCTCAAACTCTGACTTTTATATTTTTGTTATTATAATTGCACCATTAAAGACATTATTTTCTACTTTCGTATTTTTATTTCTGCACAAGTAGTTTAAGAGAGAGAGAGAGAGAGAGAGAGAGAGAGAGAGAGAGAGAGAGAGAGAGAGAGAGAGAGAGAGAAAGAGAGAGAGAGATACAAAGAAAAGACCAAGATGCCCGTGGAGAGAGGAAGCGAGCAGTTGCATGGTCGTGAGCGTGAAAAAGAAAATATATTAGTAAAGGAAAAATGCCGAAGTGAAATCTAAGCGAAGGTCACAGTGCTGCCTTGCCTCAAACACTCCTGGGCACGGATGTAGGAAGCACTGGTAAAAACAACCGTAATGCACTTGATAAAACCATTGGTACTTTATAAATTTGGGGCGCCGCGTTTTCATCTAAATATTAAACAAAATAACACGCTTTCGTCTGCTCCCGCGAACCATTGTGAAGCTGTCAAAACCTTCCATGATGATGATGATGATAATGATGATAATAATAATGATAATAACGATAATAACAAAAATAATAAAAGTAATCGTAATAATAATAATAATAATAATAATAATAATAATAATAATAATAATAATAGTGATGATATTAAATAGTAGTAATAAAAATAATGTCTTCGTGTTGGTAATGCGTATAATCTTCGAGGCCGAGACTGCATGAAAACACAAACTAAAGATAAAGTTTCTGTAAAAAAATTAGAGAAAGTTTTCTACAGACGTGACTGGAGAGAGAGAGAGAGAGAGAGAGAGAGAGAGAGAGAGAGAGAGAGAGAGAGAGAGAGAGAGAGAGAACCACTGAACACTTTTTACTTTCTGCTGAGGACATATTTTTTAGTTATTGTGCTTTTCGTGCAATCTCGGTCTCAAAGTTAATACAAATCACATAAACGAAGACATCACATAGACGAAGGGTATCTGGACACCTCTCCTTCCGAAATTGAGCTCTCTTTCGGCCACCTCTTTGGATTCTTTTTAGGAGCAGCAAGTAGCGGGCTTTTTTTTATTACTGTTACCTTTTTGTGTGCCCTTGAGCTGTCTCCTTTGTTGTAAAAAAAAATAATAATATTGCAATAGTCTTCTCGAGCTTGGACGGCGAGAGGGCTGCCACACCCACGCCCCTCAGAATGCATGGGACTGGCTTTGGGTGGGAGCGGCTTGGCCAGTGGGAAGGCCTAAGAAAGGAAGTCATTTTTCCTACCCGGCTACCTAATTCCTACTCTCTCTCTCTCTCTCTCTCTCTCTCTCTCTCTCTCTCTCTCTCTCTCTCTCTCTCTCTCTCTCTCTTAAATTACTTGTGCAGAAAGAAAAATACGAAAGTAGAAAATAATTTCCTTAATGGTGCACACACACACACACACACCGCTCCGGTAGCACAATCGGTTAGAGCGCTGTGCTGCAAGGCTTCACGGCCAAACAGGCGGCGGTTCGAACCCCGCTCAGGCCGGATTCTTTCCGTTGACTAGGAGTGGTTACTGTCCCCTCTTGAGCAAGGGAGACGGGGTGTGTGGTGTGTGAGGTTCTGGCAGTACCCAGAGATCGACGATAATGAGCATTTGCTCATGTCGGGAGTGTACCTGCTGGCGAAAGCGAGTCCAACTCGTGATCAGGCGGTGGTGAATTACACACACACACACACACCTTCAATAATCTTTTTCTCCTTCTCCTCCTTTGCTGTTGCCCTAATTAATCTTTTCCTTCTAGTTCTTCCGTTAAGCCTCAGGTCAAGTCATTACCGGCTTCCGAAGGGTGACGGGAACTGTCACTTGACTTCTCTGACACGTGCAGCAGTTTTCGAAAAGTGTTGATCAACAAATTTCAGCAGTTATTCTAGTTATTTTCTTGGATGTTTTTCATTGCAGGCGACAGAGCAATCATTTATAGTGACGACTGAACATCTCAAAACACAACTCTGACAATACTTGACCACATAATACATGATCAATGAAAGCGCTCCTATCTATACACAACTGCCATGCTGTCAGTAAACCAATCAGCAGCACGGGGCTGTCAGGCTCCCGGTGGCTCCTCCTAAAACGGGGGACTCGCCACTTTAAGGTCGGGATGAAGATTCCATTATTGTTTATGATTTTAAATGTTAAATCAGTTTGGCTTATGCATTCTATTTTCCTCTCCGCGTCACCGATACCAGAAGTGTAGATACGTATACTTTGACGCGTCGGGTGAACGATGCGCAGGATGTCACGTGCGGGGAAGGAACCAACGTTTTATCACGTGGGCGAGGCGGGCAGGGCTGACGCACGTTCAGTTCGCCTTTTTTTCACCATATACGGAGACAGGCAAGAAGTTAAATGTGCGAGGAACCAGAAACAGACTCAAAAGACGGTACTAAGCTAAACATTCTTACCACTTTATAAGAAGGGAAAACACAAGACTGAGTAGGTTGTTTTCAGAGCTTTACCAAGAGAGAGGCAAAGATAAGAAAATTGGCTTCCTTCTTTCACTCTCTTCCTTAGGTTCACAGTGACCGTCAGACACTCGCTTGCTATGTATCGTGTACGGCAAAGTACGGTATATATGGACTTCGGTGTGTCGTGCAGCTCTACCCAGCGTCGTTTCGGGCATTTTGACATTTTCATTAAACGGTTACCAAGTTCTAGAGATGGATTCAGCTGTGAAGCGAAATATTAAACCATATTTAAGAGGTGTTAAATAACATCAAAGTTCAATGCAATCTGAGCCACTGGAGAAAAAGTAGCTACATATATCACCTTCCTTCGTACAATAAATGAGGAAATTAACGTACCGTGATTTAGCTACTAAGCAGACTTGTGTGTCAATCTTCCACCTTTACGTCTACGTATGAATTGAACGCCGTTGGTGGCTGAATGACGCGCGGGGGTAGGCATCGCATGTAGCCTGTGACGTCAGCCAACGATATGGTATATAACTAGGAGGACGAGGCTGCTCCGTCACTTTTACCGGGACAAAAGGACCGTCAAGACCCCTCACCACCCTCACTTGTTGAAATTATCTACTCCTCTTCGACGCCTGAAGGAATAAGTTACAAGCACAAGCTGAGAGCCACAAGCGGGATTTCCTCTGAGAGAATTAAGTCACAGCACGGACAGTTTTGATCTTCAGAGCAAGGGATGGCGCACTCAGCAATGATCGTGATGTGTCTGGCGGCCGCGGTGGGTGTTTTGGGAGTCTCGTGTTTACCCACCAACGATCAGATCAAGAAGGATTTAGAAAAACAGCGAGACGACCTGGAGAAACTCGGCTGTGAACCTAGGCCAGTGTTGGTGAACATCGAAAAGGAACTCGGCCCCTTCAACCCCCTAGCGGACAGACCCTTCTACCCTCACGTGGTGGCGGTCAAGAGGTGTCTCAAGGAGTGCAGCTTCTGCGGCAACCCAATGGTGGGCATCCCAAGTCATGAGTGTCTGCCGCAGCCTACAGGACTCAGTAACTACACCGTCGTTCTGTCCTTCTTTGACAGCCCAGAACGCGAGTCAATCGTCATAGAGGAACACACGTCCTGCAAGTGTGGCTGAAAGCACCTGCCACACTGACCTCCAGTGTCCGTCTGTGAATACCTCCTGTAACATTAATTATTTATTTAACTTATTTATTTATCTAACTTATTAACATTATTTATTGTTTGTTTCCTAATTAGTTATGATAGAAACCCTTTATTATCATTTGTATAATCATATGTCAAGTACCTGTGACACATTAAAAGCTTCGCTTTTAATGTGATATTTAACAAAATAGTGACCAAGACATTTATGTCATTCCAATAAAAACTGAACTGAACCTGTTGTTTTGATTTCCAAAACTACTCAGTCAAAGGAAAAGTTACTACACACACACACACACACACACACACACACCAAAAATATAAGCCCAGCAGCATGACACAAAACACTATTATAAAACAGTATATACATTAAACGATGTTATTTAAACAAACAAAACAAAAATATATAACACCAAAATTTGTACAACTTGATACAGTTTGGGATACCGTCTTCTTTCATGTAACTGACGAAAAGCTGCGAGAAATCTGCCCCAAGTTCGGGAAAGGTGAATCATACGCAGGTCATTTCCGCACACGTATGCTGTCCTTCCCTCGGGCTGGCCGACCTTCCTCCTTCCATACCTCCACCATTCTCACCTTGCTTTCTTAACCCCTGACTTTCTCTTCGACTTACCTATCACTTCCCTCTTTTCCCTATTATCTAACTATCTCTCCTCCTCCTCCTCCTCCTCTTCCTCCACTACAAGGTATTAGAAGAAGGGCACAGGGACTAGTTTTTGTGTTTCATGGCTGCCGCCGAGAAGTGTCACTCCTTATTAATTACCACTGGCTGGCAACCCCCTGCACACGGGCACCTCATCGCGGCAGCGGCAGGCACAGGCTGTTCCAAGAAGGATGTCGAAGAAGTGGAGTGTGTCTTTTCTCTGTTCCTTAAAAATTAGGAGATGATAAAAATCACACACACACACACACACACACACACACACACACGATTTTTATTCTCTCTCTCTCTCTCTCTCTCTCTCTCTCTCTCTCTCTCTCTCTCTCTCTCTCTCTCTCTCTCTCTCTCTCTCTCTCTCTCTCTCTCTCTCTCTCTCTCTCTCTCTCTCTCTCTCTCCTATTTCTAAGGAAGGGAGAAAGGCACGCCCCATCTCGTCGACATCCTCCTAGGAACTGCCATTGCTGCCGTGTGTGCCACAAAGAGGGGACGGCGTGCAGGTTCTTGTCAGTGTGTGTGTGTGTGTGTGTGTGCGTGTGTGTGTAGTAACGTTGCCTCTGAGTAGTCTTGGAAATCAAAGCAACAGGTACAGTTTATTATTTTTTTTATTGGAATGACATATATCTCTTGGTCATTATTTTGTTATATAACTTAAATTAAAAGCGAATGGCTTTTAATTTATCACAGGTACTTGGCATTTGATTATACAAATGATAATAAAGGGTTCCCAACATAACTAATTAGGAAACAAACAATAAATAATGTTAATAAGTTAGATAAATAAATAAGTTAAATAAATAATTAATGTTACAGGAGGTATTCACAGACGGACACTGGAGGTCAGTGTGGCAGGTGCTTTCAGCCACACTTGCAGGACGTGTGTTCCTCTATGACGATTGACTCGCGTTCTGGGCTGTCAAAGAAGGACAGAACGACGGTGTAGTTACTGAGCCCTGTAGGCTGCGGCAGACACTCATGACTTGGGATGCCCACCATTGGGTTGCCGCAGAAGCTGCACTCCTTGAGACACCTCTTGACCGCCACCACGTGAGGGTAGAAGGGTCTGTCCGCTAGGGGGTTGAAGGGGCCGAGTTCCTTTTCAATGTTCACCAACGCTGGCCTAGGTTCACAGCCGAGTTTCGCCAGGTCGTCTCGCTGTTTTTCTAAATTCTTCTTGATCTGATCGTTGGTGGGTAAACACGAGACTCCCGACACACACACCGCGGCCGCCAGACACATCACGACCATTGCTGAGTGCGCCATCCCTTGCTCTGAAGCTCGAAACTGTCCCGTGCTGTGACTTAATCCTGCCAGAGGAACTTTTGCTCGTGACACGGTTTGTGCTTGTAACTTGTTCCTTCAGGTGATGAAGAAGAGTGTATGGTGAAGGTGGTGAGGGGTCTTGATGGTCCTTCGGTTCCGGTAAAAGTGACGGAGCAGCCTCGTCCCCCCCAGTATATGTACCGTTGGCTGACGTCACAGGCTACATGCGATGTCTACCCCCGCGCGTCATTCAGCCACCAACGACGTTCAATTCATGCGTAGGCGTAAAGGTGGAAAAGTGATATCCTAGTCTGCTTAGTTGCTAAATCACGCTACGTTGTTTGGTCACTTATTGTACGAAGAAAGGTGGTATATGTAGATACTTTTCCTCTTGTGGCTCAGATTGCATTGAACTGAGATGTTATTTAACACCTCTTAGAAATGGTTTGGTATTTCACTTCACAGCCGAGTCCATCTCTAGAACTTGGTAACCGTTTAGTGAAAATGTCAAGACGCCCGAAACGACGCTGGATAGAGCTGCACGACACACCGAAGTCCATATATACCGTACTTTGCGGTACACGATACATAGCAAGCGAGTGTCTGACGGTCACTGTGAACCTAAAAAAGAGAGTGAAAGAAGGAAGCCAATTTTCTTATCTTTACCTCTCTCTTGGTAAAGCTCTGAAAACAACCTACTCAGTCTTGTGTTTTCCCTTCTTATAAAGTGGTAAGAATGTTTAGCTTAGTGCCGTCTTTTGAGTCTGTTTCTGGTTCCTCGCACATTTAACTTCTTGTCTGTCTCCGTATATGGTGAAAAAATAGTCGAACTGAACGTGTGTCAACTCTACCCGCCTCGCCCATGTGATAGCGTGACATCCTGCCTTCCGCTCACCCTCCGCGTCGAAGTCTACGTATTTACACTGCTGGGTTCGGTGACGTGGAGAGGAAAATAGAATGTTAATGTTAAATTCGTTTAGAAATGTTAAGATTTGTTGCAGCCATTAAGAATTTCTGTTGTTGTTGTTGTTTTTCGTTTCTTTGTGTTGTGTTTTAAAGCGAGGTAGAAAAAGATACGCCCAACCAGCTTTATTTCACTACCAAGAATTCTCGAAAGCCAAAAAAAAAGATGATATTAGAGTTCGAGAGAGAGAGAGAGAGAGAGAGAGAGAGAGAGAGAGAGAGAGAGAGAGAGAGAGAGACGTAAAATAAAAATAAAATGCAAGTGTGATAGAAAGCAACTTTTGTGGAGTATTATCATGAAGGAAAACCAAAACAGCAGCTCGGAAGGAAGAGCCATAAATAGGTTAGTGATAACATGCCGGTGAGTCAGTCCGGCCGGATACACAGCCGGTAGCGGAAGTACTCTGGAACGTTGTTGTTGTTTTCGCCCATGGCATCGGTTGGTTTTCTAGGTGGGGTCTGGTGGTCGAATCCAACCCGTGATGGTGCAGACCAGTCTTTTATAGGTGCGCCATCTTGCTCGGCTCATGCTGTCCACCCGGAGCTTTTTTTTCATCCTATTTTAGAGAATCAGTTAAGAGTCTGGGTTAATAGCTGGTCTTCAGGACAGCATGTACGTAGTCTTAGACCTCTCGGCGATGACTGAAAACTGTCAGCCTGTAGCGGCAGGCGGGACTCGAACCCTGGTCCTCCAGGACACCGCGCCCGCACGCTAACCATTCAGCCAGCCACCAGCCGATTGGACACAAACAGTGGGCAGGCATTGGGTGGAAGTTCGGGCGAGCATTGGATAGGAGAGGTAAGAAGGCTTGGTCATGGGTAGGATGGAGGGGCAGTTAGTGATGTGTGTGTGTGTGTGTGTGTGTGTTTGGGGGGGGGGGGTCAGTCAATGAAAGGAATGCTATGTTCTGGAGATCACACTCACTCATATACTGCCCCAAACTTAAAGTTCGTTGAACTAACGTGATCTCTGATAAACTACACTGAACGTACTAAATCTCGACTAAATTATACACGTTTGAGTAATGTTAAGATGAAACGTATAGCGAAACGTTTCTCAAGGCCGAGCATAGAGCGTGGGCGGGGTCTCATAAAAGCCGGCTGGGAGCCTTCTGACTGTCACTGAAGCACTAGCAGCCGGAGAGACAACATCAGCAGACCAGCTCTGTCTCAAGCCAAGATTCTACATTCTGCACTGCCACTCAAGAAGCAACCATGTCGGTGTTTGTGAAGTCTCTTCTGGTGGTGATGTTCCTGCAATCTGCGTCGTGCTTGCCTCGCGACGTTAACAGCCTGCAGAAGGGGGAGGACAAGTTACGCCATAGTATCAATGAGCAGAGACAGCAGCTCAGGAGCCTCGTGTGTGAACCCAAACCGGCGGTGGTGAAGATTGCTGATTATTTGGAGTACCACGACGCCTTGAAAGACAAAACATACTTCCCCAAGGTCGTTGTCGTCAACCGATGCCTCGAGAGCTGCACTTTCTGTGGTAACATACACCTGGGGATATCGGTTGGATCCTGCCAGCCGGACGAGAAGGCCATCGAGAAGCGTCCCATCATCGCCCACTACTACGAGGAGGGGGAGGAGAAATTTCAAGAAGTGCTCGTACCAGAACACACGGCTTGCAAGTGCCCGAAGTGACCCCTGCAAGAAGGAGCGCTGCCAGAGGGGTAGAGGATCAACTTAAAACTGTGATATTAGTTAATTATGTGACCTGAACCTGCAGTGGACATGGTTAGTTGTGACATGCACCACAGTGGACCCACACACTATTGTTATTTATATATGTATATCTGTTATTTATTTATTTTAACTATTGAGTCGTCATAATTTATCATAATTTTCATAAGTAAAAGACAAAAGCTAATTTTTTCTTTAATTTATATTTCCACTTATTCGACCACTTATTGAAATGTGTGTGTGTGTGTGTGTGTGTGTGTGTGTTTGAAAAAGATAAATACAGTAGTGATGGCAGTAGCAGCAGTAGTAGTTGTGGTAATAGAAGTTGTAATAATTGTAGTAGATGTCAGGTGTAGTACAAATAGTAATATAGTAAAAGAATAGGTAGAAATACCTGGTGTAGTTGTGCAAGGGATTTAGGCGTCAAAGTGAACTCTAATCTTCTTCCTAGGACTCGTGCATTCAGACTTAACAAGAAAAAATCGTGCAAACAGGGTCAGTAACAGAAGCGCTGAAGCAATTCTTAAGCTATATATAGCTATATTATGAGCATCCGTTTTTATTTTTTTACTAGAGAATGGACATCTGGATGTTAGAATCTGTGGAGAGGTGACAAAAGCGATTCATGGGGTGAAAACTTGCCATGTAAAAATACTGAAACTTTAAAATTTGCATTCCTTAGATAGGCGATGGGCGCAAGGAGACTTGATTGAAGTTTGAGAATGGATAAAGGATTTCAATAAGGGTGATGATAAGAAGTTTCAGGCAGTTAGGTAACCGAGTAGGACACACAGTAACAAGTGTTATTGGGTAACTTCAGATTCAACGAGGGCATTGGCAAGAACTCTTATACGAATATAGTGGTGGATGAATGGAGCAGGCGTGGCAGTCATGCGGCGAGGTCAGGTTAAATTAATTAGATTAGATTAGTGGAGTTACATCGGCCTCCCCCCCACCCACACACACACATAAACAGAGAGAGAGAGAGAGAGAGAGAGAGAGAGAGCGTTCTACCATGGGTATTATTGAATTAAGTCGGCGGTCAGGTGGGTACGTACTTCAAACACGATGCAGCTGTGGCATAGCGAACGTTCGTAGCTTGCTACAGGGCGGCACGTGATGGCAGTAGGCAAGGAGGATGACTAAGATGATTCAGGGGTTAAGAAACTTGCCATACGAGGAAAGACTCAAACAGTTAAACTTGCATTCTCTAGATAGGCGAAGGGTGCGCGGAGACATGATCGAGGTTTATGAATGGATGAAAGGCTTTAGTAAGGGGGATATTCATTAGGTTTTGTTGGTAAGAGAACCGGGTAGGACACGTAGTAATGGGTTTAAACTGGATAAATTCAGATTCAACAGGGACATAGGCAAAAATTGGTTTACTAACAGAGTGGTGGATGAGTGGAATAGGCTGAGCAGTCATGTGGTGAGTGCCAATACACTTGTCACATTAAAAAATAGATTAGATAAATTCATGGACAGCGATATTAGGTGGGGTTAGATACACGGGAGCTTAGGTTCAAAGGAGCTGCCTTGTACAGGCCTACCGGCTTCTTGCAGACTCCTACGTTCTTATGTTCTTAAGTCACGATGGTCCTTGACGTAAGATTCTAACTGAAGATTGTATTGCTTCTGTTGGTATAGTGACCGGAGTAAAAAGAAGGCTACAAGAGTGTTGCTCACGGTGAGGAAAACAGGAGGAATAGAATAAGCCATGGAAGCAAAACGGATGTGTGGACGTTTTCCTATTTGACTTTATTTTTTTACCATTGTGAGAAAGGAAAGTCATGTCCACAACAGTATATATAGAAGTTGACTTTCACTTTCTTTGATCTCTATTTTTTTACAATCCTTATCATCTTCATCCCTTCCTTGTACGTATCTTTCTTCCCACGTCTTTCACTTCTTTCATCTTTTCCGAGTTCCCAGACCCATAACCCAACCCTCACCGCATCGCTTCCTTCCTTTCCTTCCTGCCTTCCTTCCTTCCGTTCTCTCATACCTGTCCCTCCCTTTCCTCCCATGGCGCAACAGACCATCAGCTCCGAGGAGTTAGGCGCGGACACTAATTTATTCATGCTCTCCTGCCTGCGTCATCACACTTTTTAACCTAACCAAGGATTAATGACTAGCGCAAGATGTTTCCACGAAGTCCGTACACGTTCCTGCATCAGTTGTACACGTATAATGGCCATCCGGACGTGGTGAGGTGTCCATACGTTTTGTTTATAGAAATGTCGTCACCACAGCTACGAGTCGGGACGCAGCGATAATGCCCCACGAGATAGCACGACGTGATGGTTCGTGTGATACAGTTTGAAGATAACGCTCGACAAAGACAGAACCGTTCTTTTCACTGTAGGAGACGAATTAATTGCAAACCAGGAAACAAAAGGGCATCACACACCGCTCTGAACTTAAGGATACAGATCAAGAGGCAGAAAAGCGAGACAAAATTAGGTTCTAGCGGTGTTTTGATGCTCACCAATGAAGGAGGTCTGGGGAAGATGAAATACTATGAAAGGATGGAAGTTTAGCAAGGAAAGAGAGAAAACAATGATGGTACTGATTGACTCATGCATAAGGGAGTTAGACACGTATTGTTGTTGTATTGCTTATAAAAGGAAACAACTTACTAGTCCTCAGAAATTATGGAAACTAGTACTCAGTTAAGCGGAAAGAGGTAATGCTATTTATACAAACACTAAATGAAAGTGATTTTCTTCCCGTAATCATCATTCCAGTGTCGTCTTGTGTTCGTCAATGACTTTCTGTAGCCGTTATTCAGTCGTCGCCTCCTTCATGATTTCAAAAGGAGAGGGAGGAAGCATCTATAGCCATGTAGTTTCACCTTTAATAAACAAGTCAGTCTACCCAATAATATTACGTAATTGAGAATATGTATTTTTAACCATCAATCAGTCAAGTGTAAAGAAGTATACTAGAGAAAACTTTTTAAACTTTGTCCATCTCGTGTTTGGAGCTTAGACTTCAGCTTCTCATTACGTGTTTGTTGAATGTATACGAGAGTCTGGGTCGGCTGTGGCAGGTGTTGGTCGAAAATAAGCTTATTCTCTCTCTCTCTCTCTCTCTCTCTCTCTCTCTCTCTCTCTCTCTCTCTCTCTCTCTCTCTCTCTTAATTGTTGTTTTACTCATTTTTTCAAGTATTTCATCGTTATTTTTCCCCCCCTTAATGTTGTCCTTTGCCTGTCTCCTATTTGATGTAAAGATGTACTGACCCTCAACTAAGCTCACGTCACCCAGCCGATAGCTTTATCTATTCCTCCGGTGCCGTCTTCGGGTGGGAGATAATATGGCATTCCTCCTTCCTCCCACGCCACAGCCTCCCTCTTCAAGCCGTCAGTCACTGTTTCGGCGTGAGAGTGTGTGAGAGCGTATGAGCGTGTGGGCGTCAGTGAGTGAGTGTGTGTGTGTGTGTGTGTGTGTGTGTGTGTGTGAAAACCGTCCCTCGTAATGCATAGAGTGTTCAAAGGAAAAAGGAACCTGCAGTATTGTTTCTTCATGCGTGAGTAGAAAAAAGATAAAAAAATAATGTCTATCTTACCGAGCCTGTGTTCGAAATGTCACGCTGATAGCAATGTGAGCCAGCGCGGGCACGTCTCTCTAAGTGCCCTCCACTCTGGGAAAAGAAGACACGTGGCCACTTAGCTAGTCGAGCGGAGTATGTTTTCCTATTATCTTTTCCTTCTCTTTCCATTATTTCTCGCACCTCTTGCTCATGTTAAAACCTTCCATCCCTCAGTGTTTTAGTTTTGTTTTTCCCACACTTCGCCTGGTCCCTTTTCTCACTTCACACCTCTTCCTTCACGCCATCACTTCCTTCTTCAGTTCTCTCCCTCCTCTCACGCCTTCCCTCCCATTGCATAACAGACCCTTCGCGCCTGGGAGTGGTAAACTCAAACATTCTTGATACTGTTCCCTGTCCCCGTCATCACGTGCTCGACTCAAAGATGATTTAAAAGCGGTGTAATATTGCGTTTATGGGGAGGCGGTAGCTGAACGGATAGCGTTCGGGATGACGCGAGTTCAATCCCCGACCGGTGCCAGCAAGCTGGGATCTTTCAGCCTCCGCCGAGTTGCTTAAAACTACCCACATGCTGTCCAGAAGACCACCCATCAACCCGGACTCTAGATTCTAGGATTAAAGATGAGCTCCGGGAGGGCAGCATGAGCCAATGCAAGATGGCGCCACTATAAACACTCGCCTGCGCCAGAACGGGCTGGGCCGACCATCAGGACCCACCGGGCAGAAGCCTTGGGCCGACCATCAGTATCCACCGGGAAGAAGCCTACCGGCGCAATAGGCCACGGCGTAAAAAAAAAAAAAAAAATACTGACACGTGTACGCTCCCCCATCCTCCAAGACCGCCATAGATTCCGGCATGTCTCTAAAACGTAAGGGGTGCGAGAGGATGCCAAGACGTGTTTAGAGTTCGTTAAGCCTTTTGTCTGGAAAGAGATCGTCACGCCACCTATGACTCAGGACGAGGCGTGACTTCATAGCACATGGTGACAATGGGGCCACGTGGTGACCTTGTGAAGGTTAAAAGTAAAGCTCGAGGAAGACGAAGAGGAATATATAAACAAAAGGATGACCAAGAATTGTTTGTCGTATTCATGAAGCGAAATTCTACACATTAAACTTTAGGAATTATGTAAATGCTAAAACATTCGATGACAAGAGACAGCTCAAAAAAAGGATAAGAATCCAGTTCCTTGCTGAAAGGAGGACTTGTGGTTGTAAATAGGAAAAAAAAACTGCAGATAACTACCTAACTACTTTCTGATAATAGTCATCAACTTTAATCGTTACTGTCCTTCAGTAAAATATAATGTCACCTCAGTGAAGATTGACAAAGCATTGATAGTTTCCTATTTCCCCTTGGCATGATAAAATAATATCTTGCTGGCTTCACACACACACACACACACACACACACACACACACACACGTATGCATTATATATATATATATATATATATATATATATATATATATATATATATATATATACACACACACACACACATTAATTTCAATTGTCTCCCTATTTATTTAACACACACACACACACACACACACACACACACACACACACAAGACAAACAGAAGTCAGTGGTTCCAACACCTGCATCCGGAATGATTAATTGAGACGACTGGAAACGACACGTTTGAGGAAGGACAAGGCGTGGGCCAGCACGAGCCGGACGAGGATGAAAGTCTAAGCGCTAAGGGCTTGGCCGCGTGGTGGAGTGGCGTGACCACGAGTGTGTTGCGCCTTCTTTTACTTGTTCCCAGGAAACTCGCACTTAATAGCCCACGCCCCTGTCAATAACTCCCACACATAAACTTGTATTTGCTCACACACACACACACACACACACACACACACACAGATACACACTCGAAGTGACGCTCAAAACTAAATCCCAAGGAACCAAGCGTTCGCCATTTAGTTCGTTCGCAGGAGCTGAAACATTTTGCAGATCTAGTATTGGGTCAGTTTCATTTCATTATGGTAAAGCTAGACAAACTCAGAGAGGCAAACAGACAAATTTATAAGTGTTTTTTGATAATAATGTATAGGAAATGTGTGTGTGTGTGTGTGTGTGTGTGTAACTGTTAGTATCCGGAGGAAAACGTGCAATGACTTGAAAAATAGTTCACTATTTTAGGAAGAATAATAGCGGGGTATGTTGCCTTTGACTGTTTGTTCATGAAGATAACAATGCAGCGTCCACCAGCTGAACTTCCTTCCGACTAAGAAAAAAAAAAGGTCAACAGCTGTGAATCACGTTTATAACTATTCACCGTCACCGTCAACGCCAATAACCCGGTTTCCGGAAAGACGCGGGATGGACAGGGAGTGGCGGAGCGCGGGGGCGGGTTGCAAAGGGGGTGAGAGGGGGAATGACGGACAACGGAAGCCATTATTAATTGTGGAGGTTTTCTGATGCAACACACACACACACACACACACACACACACACACACACACACTGTGGAAAACTAAGTTATTTACACAACTTAGCTTTCCACAGTGTGTGTGTGTGTGTGTGTGTGTGTATTTTGTAAGTCAGGTGTGTGAGATACGTTTTCTCTCTACGTACTTATAACAGAAAATGACAAAATATCTAAAATATATTCCTCCTTTACATTTAGTTTACCTTTCATTCTTTTTTTTTTTTTTAATTTGGTGCCATATGAAGTAGTTTGTGCACATACGTACAACACACAGACACGACACTCCTCGTCGACAGATCAACTTGGTCGACAAAGTCCCGTGCTTCGCCTGTTTGGAGGGAGCAAACCCTTAAACTATATATACAACAACATAAAACTCACTACCATATTGCTTTTACCAAAATAATAGATACTGTGCAATACTTTCATGTCTTTTCTAATTCATATATATATATATATATATATATATATATATATATATATATATATATATATATATATATATATATATATATATATATATGTGTGTGTGTGTGTGTGTGTGAGAGAGAGAGAGAGAGAGAGAGAGAGAGATTTACATAGATTTACATAGATTTACATAGAAAATCAGACCACACAGACCCCATGAGAGAGAGAGAGATCTAAGTATTGCACAGCATCTATTATTTCGTGTTAAATATTGAAGAAGTGTCCGACGAACATTCCCAGTGAAGAATAAAGTCAACCCGTCACAAAGGCGGAGTTTACCCGAGTTGTTCCTCGGTCATTTTCTGTCGTGCGTTGAGAGAAAACGCGCCTTTCGTAGCACACTTGTGTGTTCGTCTTATGTGATGTAATATAATTATATTAAAAGGTGTTTGTTATATACCGTATTACGTTCTTGTCCTTTATGGTCTACATTTAGGGATTCATGATTTTTTCCCGTCTAACCTAATTAATAACTTTCATGGCACTTGTGAACTTGGACAGTTTGCTGTACGTACATTAAGCTAAATACGAAACACCTGAGGAATTGAAGCAGAGATCCACTCGTGCCGGCAAGTAATAACAATAAAAATAATAATGATAATAATAGTTTTATTTCGCCCAACGGCATGGCTATATATAAAAAACAAGACAAGAAAAAAAACGAAATCGAAAGACATTGTAATTACATTACATTACATTACATATACAATTACGCATATCTCCACATATTTAGAGAAAAAAGAATAAAACAGATATATTAGTCAAGGCTGGGTGGTGCAGAACGCTTAGTTTGCTATTCTTTCTGAAGGGGCAGAAGGAACTTGGGGCAGTATTCCCAGACGCTTCCGCCTCTCCCATTTCCAAAGGCTGAACACGAGATTAATCAGGTTCTAACGAGTGTTTTTTTTTTAGGTTCAA
Source organism: Eriocheir sinensis (assembly GCF_024679095.1). NCBI lineage: Eukaryota > Metazoa > Arthropoda > Malacostraca > Decapoda > Varunidae > Eriocheir > Eriocheir sinensis. Next base: position 1,987,887 of record NC_066556.1, on the reverse strand, counting down.
GGTACAGAGGAAGGGTCACACTACCACCAGGGTCATAAAACTACCCCTTGAAATGCCCAAAACTCCCACGAAAGCCTTGTCAAATGCATGTGTCTGAGCGCCGAATCGCTTAAGAATACGACTCTTGGTGTCCCACGATGAATATGAAACTATATCTGCCAGCTCGACCTTTAACTTCCAGACATCTATCCCCTGTTCTTCGGTAACACCCAGCAGTCCCTTCTTCTACATCAATCATTAGTCTCAGTCTGTCCTTAACTCAAAATCTCAACTGGGAACTTCCTGTATTATTTCTTGCTAAATCAGCTTCATCAAGATTAGGCGTTTTCCCTCCTCACGTTGCCAACTACACAAAGTTGGCCTTGTTTATCCTTGTATGCATTTCATGTATGGAAGGGGATCCTCTACATACGGTTCTTTTAGGGAGAATCGTTAAAGGCTTTACCTTTTATCAGTTCCCTTTCTTTTGCTGACTGTCTTCTCCCTCTTAATTTCCGCCGCAATGGTGTTTTCATCCTCGCTACTCCCCGTAACTATTAGCGGTAAAATCCCATGTCTTCATCACTCCCGCGGGCTTGCTGCACGCGACTTTCTAGTTTAGCTCATCCCCAAGGTTCCTCAAGAATCTTGAGGAACCTTGCTCATCCCTAAGCTGCCCGAATTTCTAGTGCAATTATTAACCATGGTTAATAATAGTAAGGGGATGAAGGAATGGAAGATGACTGCAGTCATCTTCCATTCCGTCATCCCCTTACTGGTAAACTGTTAACAAGCTTTCTTCCTTTGTATCGCCTCCTTCGTCCCCAGCGACTTGAACGTTTTCAAGTAGGGAATGTGTGTGTGTGTGTGTGTGTGTGTGTGTGTGTGTGTGTGTGTACATTATATGTAATGACTTACCTCCCTATGGCATAATCTAATCAACGAAATGAGTGAATAAATGAATTAACTAATATAATGAACAAATTAATAGAGCAAGAATAAAACAGACTAAGTGAAGAATTCTGAAAAAGCATAATACCTTTATAACAGACCGTCTTCGGATGATGGGTGGCCTGATAGCGAGCTTATGGCAGATGCCGGATGCACCTCAACCCCGCACGAAAAAAAGGAAGAGGGACCCTTTGGCAACGGACGTTCACCTCCTCCCCCCCTGCCTGGCACCTGACTCCTTCCCTCCCCCCACATGGGGTGATCCGGTGATGTGTCGTGACGGGGTGGAGCGAACCTTCCCCGAACACAATGTCATGCTTTCAGGGAGCATCAGATTTTACATTGTACGATTTTAAGCTTCTTCCTCCATCGCTTTATCACTAGTCTCCCCTTCACCCTCCCAGCTGAAGGTTTTGGAGTGGAGTATGTCAAGGTCGCGTGTGTGTGTGTTTGTGTGTGTGAGAGTCTGGCAGCTCCATGGCCGGCTGCCAAGACAGGAAGGGCCCCTAGTGATAGTAACAGTTGTGCTGTTACCATCATCACATTACTTAAAGCTTTTCGCAGTCTTAGGCAACATTGCATCAGCAATGAGAAGCTTCCTCGCCGAACTACAGCTTGTAGTACTATCATTACTTTTGCTATTGCATGTTATTAATCCATTAATGATAAAAGGGATTCCTACTGTCAGAAAATATCATTAGGCACCTCTAGTATTAGAATTTACTTACTTAATATACCCCATTGACAGCTTGACGCAGCGCACTCGTCGTCAAACTTTATCTTGGGAGGCAGGAGAGCTACCATGAACCGTTCTGCTTTTTCTTTCGTATTTGACTCGGCGGGTGTGGTAAATTGATCTAGGAGGGGAGGCAGCGTCCAACTCTACCGTCCTTCTGCGGGAGATGGGCCTGCAAATACACTCCAACTCATTTTTACACAACGCTCTCTCTCTCTCTCTCTCTCTCTCTCTCTCTCTCTCTCTCTCTCTCTCTCTCTCTCCAGTATTTCATCATTCCCAGTGAGACAGCTTCATAGGTAAATATTTATTTTAGGTAAACAATAACTTGTCATTTAGGTTAGACTACGTACTTCCGCGTGACGGGAATCCCTAGATGGCTTTGTGTGATCTCCAAACGTTCTAATGGAGAAAACAACACTTCCGCTTCTCCTTTCATCCAAATACCCCCCCCCCCCTGGCGGCCTCGTGATGGCGCGTGGGGCCTGGTGTGCGGGCACCCCACGTTGTCTCGTGACCCGTCTGTCTGTTTCCACATGATTATACGTATATACGTTGTCCCTACTGCGTGACTCCTCCCCTTCGTTTTTTTCTCTGGCAATTCTACCGTACATGACAACGCTCTTCCTTTACCATTAGTCAAATAATACTATTATGATCTAGCATTATACCCATATAGTGTTTAAATTACCCTTTAGATTCGTAATAGAGAAATATTTATTAGAAGTAGTAAACGTTGGCACCTGCAGTGGCACCATGTTACCAATATTCTTACGCATCATACCGCTGTAAGAACGTTTTCGTAGCGCTGGCTGTATATAAAGGTCATCAGCTTCCTCGCCGCCTCATTAGTTAGCTGCCTATTACCTGGACCGGATAGCCGAGAACAAGCCCGCGTACACCAAGATGGAGCTTCCCGACATTCTCCAGCGGCACCGGTGGGCTTTCTACCTCTTGTTGGGAGGGGGAAGCATTGCATTTGGAGGCATCCTAATAGCATCTGCTTACTTGACGGTCACTTTATGGGGTGGCCCCACTCCGTCTGCTAGAGAGGGGACAGTGCCAGGGTCTCCCTCCTACTCAATCGAGGGCAACACCACTGAAGTGCCCGTGACGACTACACCGCCGCTGACAGACGAGGAGAGAATCAACATGCAAGAAGAAAGGCTGCGATCCATGGTGTGTGAACCCAAGAACGCGGTGGTGCGAATCGTTGATAATTTAAAATACCACGACGAGCTGGCAGACAAAGTATACTACCCCAACGTGGTCACCGTCAAACTGTGCCTCCAGAACAACAGTTTCTGTGGCAACCCGAGCCTGGGACTCTCGACTGGACCCTGCCAACCGGACCAGAAGGCCATTAAGCTCCATCCTTTCACCGTCTACTACTACGAGGGTGGGAAGAAGATATCCGAAAAGGTGCACGTGCCAGAACACACGGCCTGCATGTGCCCCGAGTGACCCCTGAAGGAACGGTGCCAGAGGGGCGGAGCATCAGCTTCAAACTTCTATTGTGAACTGGACACACATTATTATTATTATTATTATTTATTTATTTATTTATTTTTTTTTTTTGTGCTGAGAAGTGATATTTATTTTTTGAATTATTTATTTACTGTCATGATTATTTATCATACTGTCTTCGTCAGTAAAGAAAGATAACAGCTTAGTTTCGGTATAATTTGTTCCCAAAGATTCGAGCACATTGACAGAAGGAACCTGATCGCGTGTGTGCGTGTGTGTGTGTGTGTGTGTGTAACTGCTCAAGTAATGTCGGGGTCATGCGTGGCTGTACAAGGCCTCGGGGCTCATCCCAGTCTGACCTTAGAGGCTGTAGTGGATAAGAAAATACACCTGTTGGTTCAGAGACACGCCAGTTCTCGTCGACAGACCGACTTGGTCGGCTCGGCTGGCGTCAGCGGAATGCCGGTAGTCGGTCTGGCGGCTCCTGGCAAAGGCCCGGGCTCCCACCCCTGAGGGAGCACTCTGTGAACACCACCCTTTGATGTATATTATTATTTGCTGGAAGGTTCAGTTATTGCTATCAAAGTAGTTGACATACTTTTTTTAAGGGAATGTAGTTGAATTATTAATTTGCTAATAATTTTTAAAATGTGATGGAAATGTATCAGCTAACAAAGATTCTTGAGTTCATGTAGATGTTACTTTAGTGGGTTATGTTGTTTGAACGATTGTATTATTTAGTTTTCAAGCATTTTAATGTTACTAAAAGTGATCGAATCTTGGGTGACGGCTTTCCGCCCTCTACAGCGTTATGCAGACAATTGGCTGTCAGCGTGTACGGGAAATTGATGTGCTTATGGTTTGGTTCCCCGACGATTTTGTGGTCGATTGATGATGTAGGAACGTGCCAAGTTTGCATTATTTGTTCCGCACGCAACGCTGTACCGAAGACATACCAGTTCTACCTTGCTCCTCAGGTCATATGATAACAATAAATATAGTTAATCATTTGAATCTAAAGTGTTTTATTTGTGCCCTGAAGTCTGTCTCCCAACGCCTCATCTCATTAATGTTATGAGAAAGTTCGAGGAAGTGAACAAGACCAAAAGGTTTTCATTATTTCCCGCCGCTTCCCCTCTCTAGGCAGACATGTGGTGCATCAAGGGAGGGCCGGGGGTAACTCAGCCATTATTCTGCACCTCCAGTCTGTGCCACCTCCAACTCTCTCTCTCTCTCTCTCTCTCTCTCTCTCTCTCTCTCTCTCTCTCTCTCCACTCACACAAAAAAAAGAAAGCGCACGCAGAAACGCTTATTATAATTGTGAAATGAAATTTTCTCGTGGATTTCTAGTCAATCAATTGTCCATGTATACACTTACTTATACCGAGGGCAGGAGGGATGGCTGGTGCATCAGACCTTGAGAGAGAGAGAGAGAGAGAGAGAGAGAGAGAGAGAGAGAGAGAGAGAGAGAGAGGAAATAGAAACTTGTGAAGCATTATAATAGACACCGTTAAAGCTTATAAAGATCGTAATAATATTTTAGGATTGCGTAGAAGTCTCGAAGGAATGAACCCAAGGGGGAGGAGCCAGCCTCGAGCGGCCGACGATCACACCACCGAACGTCACGCGCTGAACATGTTGATACGTGTAGAAAACGGTGAGTGACTTCCTGAGAGAGAGAGAGAGAGAGAGAGAGAGAGAGAGAGAGAGAGAGAGATTCCTCCACGGGTGAGATAGGAAAATTAACTCGGGGCTGCTGTCGTGATGAGTATTTTAGAGGAGAGAGATTGAGTCTTTTTTTTTTCAGACCTATCTTCCCATATACGTTAGTCTCTGTGTCATTTTGCCACTTTAGAGGATTAAAAAGACAAAATTATAATATACTGCTCTATCCCCATCCGTCTCTCCATCCATTGAAAATAATATCCAACGTGTTTTTTTTTTTTTATTAAGATTTAGCTGAGAAGACGTTTTGCTCAGCTTTTTGCGTTGTCAGTATCTGCACTTTAGAAACAGAAGAAACAATAGATTTATTCAGTCGCTTCCACCTCTTACATTAACCATTTCCCGAGGCCAAAAAGGAAATTAGTCGGGTTCTTATGAGTTTTTTTTAGGTTCATAGTACAGAAGAAGTCAAACCACCACCAGGATCATGAAAATACCTCTGGAAATGCCCCAAACCCCTACGAGAGCATTGTCAAGTATTTGTACTAAGGCGCCGATCTGTCTGAGAAGAAGGGCTGTATTTTTAGACACCATCGCTTCTCACATCAACTATTTCTAAAGGTCAAAGAGAGGATCAATCGGGTTTTCATGAGTGTTTTTTAAGGTTCATGGCACAGAAGAAGGGTCAAACTACCACCAGGGTCATAAAACTACCCCTGGAAAGGCCTACAGCTCCTACGAAAGCCTTGTCAGATATGTGAACTTGGGCGACGAAATGTTTTAAAATACGACCTCAAGGCCCCTGGCTGTGCACTCGTCTGCAGACCTCTCACGCCGGACTCAAATACCCCACACCGTACACGCGTGGAAAGAACTGACGCGTCACTCCCAAAGGATGCTTGGCGATGTAGACGGTTTGAAAGGCTGTGATGTGTCTTGAGGTGCTGCATGTGCTGTGTCCGAGGTAATTATTTTATTATCTAATTATCTGTCTATTCTCGTGTACTTTTCTTCTGCCTCTTTGTTGTTCTTAATTTACCTCAACAAAATCAGACTTTGTTCATTTTCGTCACTGACTGCCTCCTCCTCCTCCTCCTCTACCCTTGGAGAAGAAAAATAGGCAGTGTTGTGGCGTCAGGGCAAAGGCAAACAGCGCGGCCGACATGGAAACAAAAGCCGTCGGCGGTGCGTGCGTGAGGCTACACAATGGTCGTGGGTATTTACGTCCAGCAGGGGGCGGAGAGGGAATGGGGAAGGGGCTATTGAAGGGGACGGGCAAACAGTGTGTATGTATGGTGTGCCCTTTACGCTACCCTCCTCATGGTCATGCCCTCCCTCATATGACCACCATCGCAACACGTCACCGTCGTCATCATCCAACCGGACACACACACACACACACACACACACACACACACACACACACAATTATCTGACGTTTTATCAGTTCGTTCTTCTTTTAATGATGTCACTTCCTCTCGCTCAACTTCTCCCTCTTCGCCCCGTCTTTCCTCCACCTCACAAGCCCCGACTGAGCTAATATCGCAGCTTAATCAGAGGCGGAGTGTTTAGATTTAGTCGGGGCAGCGTGGCGGGGGGGGGGTGAGGGGGACAATAACTGCTGGAGCTGCTGAAGGATCCTCGAGGGCTGGCCGGGGACGTGACGAGGGACCTCTATACGAGTCCTGAGATCTCCCGACCCGCCTGTCCGCGTGTTTGTTCAAGGGGAAGGTTCTGGCTCCGTCCGCCCCGCGAAGGTTGTGTGTCTGTCATGCATATTTGTCCCTGCTGAAATGTATGGTGTGTGTGTGTGTGTGTGTGTGTAAGAGAGAGAGAGAGAGAGAGAGAGAGAGAGAGAGAGACACACACACACACACACACACACACACACACACACACACACACACACACACACACACACACACACATTACTTAGTAGCTAAAGGTAGATACACAGGTACAATCTTTACTTTATCATTATCACATCTTCATTTTTTTCTTTTTGCTTCTAAATCCTCGTTTTATCATTGTCGTTTTTTTATAAAGTTATTTGCTACGGGTTTAAAAGAATTACAACCCATATACATATTTTTCTTTCATTAAATACGTTAAATATAAGACACTAGGAGATTGGGAGAACATGTCTTCCTAAAACTATAAAGTACCGAAATGTTCGTAAAACTCCACGAACCTGTATCCTGTCCAAACTCGCTAGGTTGTTGACGGTGGGTATCCGGTGAGTGAGTTGATATTTTTGATGGCAGTTCAGATACAAACATGTTCTTTTAGGTCTTAAGGTTAAAAAAGGCAGAACTCCTAAACATCCTTTCTGCTTGACTCCGTTTCTTGCTCATTAAGAAGCTCATTAACTCACCTCAACGCACCTGTCCGCCCCTCTCCCTTTTCTTCTACCTTTCTGGCATACCACATCGCCCCTCCTCGCCCCGCCCGCCCCGCCCTCGTATTCCCTCTCCTCTGGTATGTGGCGCCCACTCTTGAACAAAGCAGGTTACGTTAGGTTAGGTAAGATTATGTTATGTTAGGTTAGGTTACGTCAGGTTAAGTTGGATTATGTTAGGATGAATTATATTACGTTTGGCTAGGTTAGTTTAGGTTAGGTTAGATTAGACTGGGTTACATTAGGTTACGTTAGGTTGGGTTAGGTTAGGATAGGTTAGATTACGTTGGGCCAGGTTAAATTAGGATAGATTAGGTTAAGTTTAGTATAGTTGCAAACATTGTTAAATTTGAGTGGGAATCACACATAATATTTTCCAGAACACATCGTACGTAGGGAAATCGGAATATGCGCCCCGCCCCATCCCCCCCCCCCCCCCCTTGCTGCCCCGCTACCCCAATACGCTTTGTTAGTTGTGTACAGGAAGTTGCCAAGTTTCATCATCACTCGTTATCGCGCCGCGCCTCGCCTCTGTCGTCCAACCGCACCACCACACGAAAAAATCTCCTTACAAGGATATATTTACGTCCTGTGTGTGAGAGAGAGAGAGAGAGAGAGAGAGAGAGAGAGGAGGGGGGTAGGGCCTTCCGTGAACGTTCATCTGGATTTCTTAATACGTATCAACCTTTGTCTCTCTCTCTCTCTCTCTCTCTCTCTCTCTCTCTCTCTCTCTCCTCACGTGTACCTTCTAGAACATTACCACTTACGTTTCCTCTTTAAAATTGCATCACACCACCAACACCAGTATCATTTCCCTCCTCCTCCTCCTCCACCTCCACCTCCTCCACCTCTGCCGCTCCTCCACAGACAGATAAGAGAAATTTCCCTCCACCTCTCAATTTGTCATCTCCCCTCCCTCCCTCCACCGCGCTCCCTACATAAAAGATCTCTAAATTCAATCAATCTCCCGCCTTCCTTCTCCTCCTCCCTCGCCTCCCTCGTGAATATTCATGCTCGTGCGGCGAACAGCTGTGAGCCTTGCCAGGGGTGTGAGGCGCGGGTGTTCGTACGGCAGGTGTGTGTGTGTGTGTGTGTGTGTGTGTGTGTGTGTGTGTGTTAAGAACTCACTTGTGTTCCTCTCTTAAATATGAATGATTCCTACTTATTTGGCATTTCGTGGTTTTGTTTTTTCATCATTACAACGATTTTATTTTTGTTGAAGTAATGCAAGACAAATAATTATTAGTGAAATTTTGCTTAATATATTCATTTTTGGTGTGTCTGTGGATTTATTGAACATTAAACAGAATTACTTATTTATCAGCGTCTTCATTTACCTATAATTTACCTTTTATCTTGAGTTTTACATTCTTTATTCTCTCTCTCTCTCTCTCTCTCTCTCTCTCTCTCTCTCTCTCTCTCTCTCTCTCTCTCTCCACATGCATCACACATACGTTAGGGATTGGCATCACATAATGTTTAACCTTTACCCTTCCTCCATCTCTCCCCATTTCCATTAGATTTCCCTTCTGCCACCCTCCAACTCCTCCCCCTTACCCCCCAACCTACCCTCCACTCTCCCTCCATACCTCCATCATCGCCCTTCTCTCCTATCTCCCTCCATTCCTTCATTCCTTCCCCCGCTGCGTCCCTCAATATGATGGCCCAATCACGTTAGACTTACCATCGCTGAGCTTTGATGCGGAACTCTTGTCGGTATGCTCAGACGACTCCGCCTCCCACATCAACCATCTCCAAAGGCCGAAACGGATATCAATCGGGTTCTAATGAGTGTTTCTTTAGGTTCATGGTATAGAAGAAGAGTCAGCCTACCACCAGGGTCATAGAAGTACCCTAGGAAGTGCCCCAAACGCCTACGAATGCCTTGTCAAATATGCGTATGCTTGGGCGTCGAGGGGATCAGTGACACGGCCCTCAGTCTTGGCATCAGATGCTGTACAGGTGCCTCGTCACCTCCTCCTTATTAGCCAATCAGAAGGCTGGCAGTGAGGAATGAGAGTATCTGATTGGTCCTTATGTATCTTAGGGTATGTCTCTAACTCCCTTATTCAATATTTATTTTTATGGTGGTAATACTCATTGTTATATGTATTTTTTCCTTATATAGTTTTACGCTCTCTCTCTCTCTCTCTCTCTCTCTCTCTCTCTCTCTCTCTCTCTCTCTCTCTCTCTCTCTCTCTCTCTCTCTCTCTCTCTCTCACACACACAAGCAGAGTCGAGTCAGCGCTTGCAACACTTTAAATTATTCAAGTCTCCCTCTAATTGCTGTCCTTTGTCCATTTTCCTTTTATATTCGTTTTCCCTTTTTTTTGTCACCCTCAATTCCATTCTCTTTATTTACTCAAACCCTTTTCAATTTATCCCTCTCTCCCCCTCGTCATTTTTCCCTCAGGGTCTCTCTCTCTCTCTCTCTCTCTCTCTCTCTCTCTCTCTCTCTCTCTCTCTCTCGTAGCTTTCACGCTGTCATCTTCCGCAAATAATCCTTAAAAACTCGTTTGACTTTCGTGTGAAAAGTAAACACAAAAAAAGTCGTTCGTGAGTAAATGGTGCTCAGAAATAATTCGTGGGTTAGAGAGAGAGAGAGAGAGAGAGAGAGAGAGAGAGAGAGCTCCCTCTCTCTCTCTCTCTCTCTCTCTCTCTCTCTCTCTCTCTGAAAACAACAAAACACCACCACCACCACCACCAACAACAACAACAACAACAATGCATCATAAAAAAAAAAATAAGAGATATGTTAATGAAACCCACAGCAGCAGAGAGAGAGAGAGAGAGAGAGAGAGAGAGAGAGAGGGAGAGAGAGAGGATGGGGGTGCGGAGAGGGAGTAGGAAGCAAAACAAGCGGAGAGATAAGCGCTTAAGAGTAACCATCTAATATTCACACGTGTCACTTCGGTTGGCCAGAATCATGATGCATTGCCAGCCTGCATAAAGGATAGCTTATATTAAGTGCCCATTAAGTCTCTGCCCAAGTACATTTTTTCTCTCCTCTCTTCCTCAGGTAAGATGGATCACCTGTCGAGACGCGGGTGAGTAGGACCAATTATCAGACACAGCCTACATGATGTTCCAGCGCCTCCCCGTGTGTTTGCAAGCTTGTAAGAGTTGAGAGTTCGAGTGACGCATATTAATTCTACTTCTCGTCCGGTACAGAAATGACTTAGAGAGATTTCATGGCGAGTTTTTCTTGTTTGGTTGTATTTTATCAGTGTTTCCGAGATTGTAAGAGTTTGGAGTTCGAGAGACGCGTTTTAATTCTACTTCTCGTCCGGCACAGAAATGACTTAGAGAGATTTCATGGTGAGTTTTTCTTGTTTGGTTGTATTTTATCAGTGTTTCCGAGATTGTAAGAGTTTGAAGTTCGAGAGATGCGTTTTAATTCTACTTTCAATAGTGACTTATAATAGATTTCATAGTAAACTTTTCTTGTCTGGACGTATTTCGTATAGTGTTTGCAAGCTTATATATACGTCATTAAAATTTAAGATGCACATATTATTTTCACCCCTCGTCCAAATTTCCTCGTTGAAAAGGATTTGTTAATATTGAACACTAAGCTAAGTAAGTGGATCTGTTTCGAGTAATCAATCAAGCCTTTTAACTGATGTGGGAAGCTTTGTTTGATTTTGTATTCGAAGTATTGGCAAAAAGGGAAAAAGGAAAAGTTATTAACGTATAATGGCGTTAACTGAGGTGTGTGTGTGTGTGTGTGTGTGTGTGTGTGTGTGTGTCCCATCTTCATCATTTTCTTTATTTGGAATCGACTTTAGATAATGAGATAATTCCACTCGTCATCCATTAAATGAAAAGCAACATGTCTATTTTATTATCTTCCTCCTCTTCTTCCTCCACCTCCTCCTCCTCCTTCCCCTCCTCTTCTCTTCCTCCTCCTCCTCCTAAAGCTGCATGTCTTCTTTTAATTAACACTCACGATTTACGCACCAGAGAGAGAGAGAGAGAGAGAGAGAGAGAGAGAGAGAGAGAGAGAGAATAATGGTATACGTTTTCATTTTTTCTCGCGTTTTCTCTCACCTTGCGTCTCTTTACAAGTAGTTAGAGTGCTTGTGCTTCCCGTTTTCTCTTCTCACTCCCTTAATCGCTGTTTGGTTTATGGTCTTTCTGCCTCACGAGTTCAGGGGTCACATACTTAAACATTTCGGTGCCCAAGTAGCTTCACATATTTGACAAGGTTTTCGTAGGAGTTTTGGGCATTTCCAAGGGTATTTCAATGACCCTGGTGGCAGTTTAACCCTTCCTCTGTACCATGAACCTATAGAAACACTCATTTAAACCCGATTGATCTCCTTTCTGGGCTTTGAAAACATTTTGGCGCCCAAGTAGCTACACATATTTGACAAGGTTTTCGTGGGAGTTTTGGCCATTTCCAGGGGTAGTTCAATGACCCTGGTGGTAGTTTAACCCTTCTTCTGCACCGTGAACTTAAAAGAACACTCATTTAAACCTGATTGATCTCCTTTCTGGGCTTTGAAAACATTTTGGCGCCCAAGTAGCTACACATATTTGACAAGGTTTTCGTGGGAGTTTTGGGCATTTCCAGGGGTAGTTCAATGACCCTGGTGGTAGTTTAACCCTTCTTCTGCATCGTGAACTTAAAAGAACACTCATTTAAACCTGATTGATCTCCTTTCTGGGCTTTGAAAATATTTTGGCGCCCAAGTAGCTACACATATTTGACAAGGTTTTCGTAGGAGTTTTGGGCATTTCCAGGGGTAGTTCAATGACCCTGGTGGCAGTTTAACCCTTCTTCTGCACCGTGAACTTAAAAGAACACTCATTTAAACCTGATTGATCTCCTTTCTGGGCTTTGAAAACATTTTGGCGCCCAAGTAACTACACATATTTGACAAGGTTTTCGTAGGAGTTTTGGGCATTTCCAAGGGTAGTTCAATGACCCTGGTGGTAGTTTAACCCTTCTTCTGCACCGTGAACTTAAAAGAACACTCATTTAAACCTGATTGATCTCCTTTTTGGGCTTTGGAAATAGGTTATGTGAGTGGTGGATGTCTCTCAATACCCGACAAAAATATAGTTCTTTTGTAGTCACCCTCTCAACATTTAAGGTTTCTGTGGTTAACTTCCTCCCATTTTCTTAAGTACACTGCGTTTGATTATCTCGAGGACTATTTTTTTTTCTTCCTAGTAGCCTATTGTTCTGCTTCGTCGTGAGGTTTTGTACTTGTCTCTTAATATCATTGCTCTTATTTGAACTTCATGGAGGTTTCTCTTCATATACTCTTTAAAGATGTTGCTTGTTCTCATTTCCTTCGCATCATCTTATATATCTTCTACTGACAGTCTTTTTCCTTTTTTCTATTTATGTACTGTCCCTTCTTTCTCCTCCTTCTCCACCTCCTCCTCGTATTTAAACCCTTCTTTCTGCGTTATTCTTTTTTCTCTTTCTTCTCCTCCGTCTTGTCTTCTTCGTCTTCCTCTTTCTCCTTCTACTCAATTTCTCTACATGTGTTCTTTTTTCTTTATCCTCCTAATCTAGCTCTTCTTCCTCCTCCTCGAGCTCTTTTGATAACATTTCCTTACCTTTTCTCTGCTCTTGCTTCTTAATATACATTCTCATACCTTATTCTGCTCTTGTTCCTCTTTTTACATATAATACCATCCAACATTTTAAACTACCGTCCTCATTTTCCTTCTTTTCCCTCCTCTTTTTTCCTCTAACTTCGCTCTTTCTCTCTTCCTTGCTTCCTCTTGACCACTTTCTCTCCCTTCCTTCCTCTTCACCTGTTTTCTTCTTTCCTTCCATCCTCTCCACTTCTTTTCCTTCCCTCCTTCCTTCCTCTTCACCTCATTTCCTTCCCTCCTTCCTTCCTCTTCACTTCTTTTCCTTCCCTCCTTCCTTCCTCTCCACCTCTTTTCCTTCCCTCCTTCCTTCCTCTTCACCTCCCACACTTCCTAGTTTTAGATGGGATGAAGTGGAATGAAGGAGTCGTGAGCGTATGTCTGTGTGTCGTGTTGCTTCGCGGAGAAAGTCGTCGTTTGCAGTGGTGGCAGTGGTCGTGGTGGAGGTGGTGGGTAGTAATAATTTTCCCCGTTTAGGAAGGCAATTACCGACAGGAGATTGCGCGTACTCCAGGTGAGGCTCAGGTAAAAAGGGCTTAATTGGCTGTGATGTGGGACCAAGGAGGACGTAGCTTTTAGTGTTGGTGAAGGGAGTTAGGTCGGTTTTATAAGGCATTTGGCTCCTCACATCGGCTATTTCTAAAGGTCAAAGAGGGGGCCAGTCGGGTTCTAATGAGTGTTTCTTTAGGTTCATGGTACAGAGGAAGGGTCAGACTGCCACCAGGGTCATAAAACTACTCCTGGAAATGCCCCAAACTCCTTCAATAGCCTTGTCAAATAGGTGATCTAAAGGTCAAAGAGGAGGCCAGTCGGGTTCTAATGAGTGTTTCTTTAGGTTCATGATACAGAGGAAGGGTCAGACTGCCACCAGGGTCATAAAACTACTCCTGGAAATGCCCAAAACTCCTTCAATAGCCTTGTCAAATAGGTGAACTTGGGCGACGAAATGTTAAGTAATACGGTCCTTAATAAGAACATAAGAACGTAAGGAGTCTGCAAGAGGCCGTGAATGTTGATGATTTTGATCGTGTACTTAGTTATGTTTTTTTATTTGTTTTTATTTGGTTCTCGTTTAGGTTGCTCTTTGAATGCCTGTGTGTTTTGTTGTTTGTTTGTTTATATGTTTAGTTGTCCGCGTGGGTGTTTTTCTTTGGTATATTAAGTCTTCTCACTGCGGAAGACCCATCTCTCTCTCTCTCTCTCTCTCTCTCTCTCTCTTGGCCGTTCATTCACAACTCTGGCCAGGGTAGCAAAACCTCCACACCACATCTTCCCATTAAGAGCGGTTCTCCTCCACTTCTTCCCCTCCTCCTCCCTCTCCTCCACCTCTTCCACTCCTCCTCCTCCTCCTCCTCAGCAGCCGCGGTGAATTGATAAGAGCGTGATAATATCTTTAAGCCACCAGCCAGCCAAAAGCTCTTCCTCTTCTTTCTTCAACTCCTCCTCCAACCTCCTCCTCCTCCTCTTCTTCCTCCGCCTCCGCCTCCTCCTCCTCCTTCTCTTCCTCCTCCTCCCACACATCGCCCTTTCACTTACCTCCGTTCCGTATTGTTACCGTAAAACCGTTGCTGTGGCCTCGATCTCTGTAATAGTAACACTCGTAAAAGTATTTCCATTATTATTATTATTGTTATTATCACCATGACAACTACTACTACTACTACTACTACTACTACTACTACTATTATTATCATTATCTGTATTGCGTTCATCTTCCAGTAGCCATTCTTAGCGCGGCCGCCGTTGACCCCGCCTTTGTTGGGGCCAAATTGATATTGATGGCGCCTCAACTAGCTGTTTTTCATATTCAGTCTTTTCTTTATTTCATTTTCCTTTCACGTCGCGCTGAGTCACCGTCTGTTGTGGGGCGGCGGGGAGGGCAGGTGAATGGAGGTGCGGACAGGTGTGCATACCTTGGTTTCTCTCTCTCTCTCTCTCTCTCTCTCTCTCTCTCTCTCTCTCTCTCTCTCTCTCTCTCTCTCTCTCTCTCACGCACACACACTCGAACGCACACGCAAAAAATTCTCACCTGTACGATTATTTTTGCGTGTGGTTTGGGTTGGCTCAGGTGTACAGGGCCGTGGTTCTCGCTCCATTTGCCTGTTTGTGTCTATGTGTTTGTTTGTTTACGTGGCGTCATTTGGTGGGCTGTAGCGATGTCCTGCTGTAGAAGGTGTCTGTTAAAGCTCATACTCATTCATCATTTTAATTTTATTTCTTCATACTACTACTACTACTACTACTACTACTACTACTACTACTACTACTGCTACTACCACTAATGCCACTGCTTATATAATTTTTTGCTGTTATTACAATTATTATCATTATTTGTATTGCGTTCATACACCTCATACACAGAGGATTTCCCTACTTCTCTGAAACCTCTTATTTACTTCTTTATCTCTTATTTTCCATCAACCTGCCTGCTTGAATTTCTACCTAAACATCTATCTTCTTCCATGTCAAACTCCCTGCCATTATAAACACAAACTACACCTCCACATGCATGACCTCACCTCACCACCTCAAGCCATGCATAGACGACTCAATGGGTGAATGGCTGTATTGAGAACGTGTGCCTCACCTTCCCTGACCCGCTCCATTACACCTGCCCTTACTTGGCCGTTATTGACAGGAATCTCTCCCTCTCTCAGCGGTCACCTGCCTTCACCCTCGCGGCTCCATTACCGATCACGGCGCCACTCAGGACTTAGATTGCGTCGTTTGCATACTATTTAATACTTAAATTACAGTGTCTGATAGCCACTTAACACTTAGATTGGCTGTTGACCCGAAACCAAAGTGGATTATGGTGATGGGGTGAGGGAGTGGCGGCGGCCTTGTGGAGGAGAGAGGGAGAGGGAGAGGGAGAAAGAGGGAAAGGGAAAGAGAGAGAAGGAATTCCTCAAGCTACCTTCCTACCGCATTGTCACACAGAGCGAGTCTTCCAAAAGGACGGTTTATAATACACAGGAACACCCATCTCTCCTCTTCACCCTCAGGCCCTCTAACCCCTCCTCCTCCTCCCCTTCCTTTCTCTCTCCCTCCATCCCAAGCCGGAGATGTTATCGGGGCCGAAACCTCCCGTGGACCCCTCTCGTCGCACCATTTTCCCTCTCGAGTAAATCCTATTCTTGGGGCGCGCGGTGGATCGGTCTCCGGGTCTGGTAATTCCCTGTGATGGCTTTTCTGTGTCTCGGGATAATGTGTCGCGATCAGCCGCCGCTCCCAGTTCTTCCCTTGATGGATAAACTGATATATGGCGTCCAGCGGGGATTTGGGCAGACGGAAAGGCGGGACACGATTCCACGATTTTTCGGGAACGTATTTTTCCGTTCCCGAAGGATACACAGACGCGGCGGGAATACTTGAGGTTGTTTAGAGATGCCTGGAGAAGTGCAAGGAGGTGATTGGTTGCTTGACGATTCAGGAAGAGGGGAAAGTTTATATGAATCCTTACTATATAGTGTTGATACTCTATAGGGATCCTGCGAAGAAGTGCAAGAAGAGGAAACTTATATGATTTCTTAATGGTCTGTAGAGATACCACGAGAAAGAGGACTGGATGTGAGATGATTCGAGAAGAGTGAAAACCTTACATGATTTCTTATTACGGGTGTTTAGATATGCCGCGGGGAAATGCAAGAAGATTGGATGTTAGACAATTCGAAAAGAGGGAAAAAACACACGAATCTGCGTTCTTGTGGCTACTAATGTGTCCGCTTTTTGAAGTTATCCAGCAAGAGGCGGGAGGGTGTTCAGGGGCGCCGGGAGGAACTGCGGGAAGACGAAGGGACGTTAGAGGATCCGTAAAGACCGCGGAATCTCACCTCTAACCCGCGGATCGTAACCGAATGGAAATTATACTCAATGGAAGGATATATTTCGCTGGTGATCGTTAAAGAAAGAACGTTATAGACAGTAGAGGAATAAATGGACGCGAGATAAATGGAGTCCGCTTCTCTAAATAAGTAAATGCAAATTGTTCTTGACTGTAGAGAAAGTTTGGGGATACGAAATGAGGTTTTTATGTGTTTGTTCCCTGGGTTTGATCAAGGTGAAAGGAAGGTGTTGGACGCGGAGCAAATTATATGTAGAGGAAAAGGAAGAAAATGACAAGAAGAAGAAAAGAATAGTACTCCTTACCTCTGTTTGGGTAAAATTTGATCAAGATAAAAGGGAGATATTGGACCTAGGCTGATCAGATGTATAGAAAAATAGGGAGAAATAGCCAAAAAAAAAAAAAAAAAATACAGAAGAAAATGAAAAAGCACGATTCCTTATCTCAACATGGACTATATTTTAGTGATGAAGATTTGAACATTTGTATAATTAATTTGTTAGTAAAATAATATGAATTTAAAGATGTACATATTGCAAGCAAGAAAAATAAGGTGTTTGGGGTAAAATTCCTTAAAAAAAATAAAGAAAAATATCAGGAAAATCAATGAGGGAAATGTCAAGGAAATTTAGGAAGAAAATAAATAAATAAATAAATAAATAAAAACGCAAATCAAATCAACGAAAATAAAAATATGGGTCCCTCACGGTGTAGGGAAAACGGTAGGTCGGCAGTCAGGGAGGGAGGAAAAACTGGACAATCAGCGAAAAGGAAAGAAAGAGGAAAAGGCAGACAGGAAAAAAGGAAAATAAACGGCAATCAGGGAGGAGGAAAAATCAGAGGCGACCAGGGAGGGAGGGAGGAAGGAATGGAGGGAAGGAGAAAGAAATGTAAGGCAGAGTGGGGAAAGATAAAAAAAGGCAATAATTAAAAGTCGGTCAAATGGAAGCAAGAGAAAAATAAATGACGGTGATAAAAGATTGAAGATAAAAGTCAGGTGCTGCGCGTGCATGGAGGAAATAGTGGAATGTGCAAAGGAAAGAAACACTCAATATATTCCTTTTTACGTGTTTCCCTAGAGTCATCATTTACCACAGGAGTATATTTAAGATCGCAATGATAAGAAATAAATCCCACTGACCATATTACAAGCTCACCCATTACCAACTCGCAAACCATCATATTAACTGTGTTCCGGCTTTGTTGAATTTCACATACAACTGCACTGTATATTCAATCTTACCTTAACTTACCTGTCTAATAAGCTAATCAAACTTAAGTATATAACAACACTGAAGTATTGTTGGAACTTGTGTCAATGGATTAGCATAAAAAATTGAGCTTGTAATATGAGCAACATTGCCTGGCCATTCATCTATACTTTCATTCCATACTTTCTATTCTATTCTATTCTATTTTATTCTACACTTTCAGCGGGCTTTTTCTTGGCATTTCCTTTTTTACCCTTGAGCTGCTTCCTTTACTATAAAAAAAACTAATCACACTTAAATATATACAAACACTAAAGAAGTAATACAAAAATAACTCAATTAACGAAACAATAAGTGAGCAATTACATACACAAATTACACGAGTATGGGCGCAAGGTAAATACAGCCAAAGAAAATGTGTATGTTTAGAAGAGTCCTGCCCATTGAGAGACGTGTAAACAAAGGCGGAAACGGTGTGCAATTACGTTCTAGTGACGCCCTAATTGCACGTCGCGACAGGACAACCTTTCTTGAATTAGTTCCCCCTGTAATGCCCGCTGCCACATCTTCTTTAGTAGTCACGAGGAGAGAGCGAAAGACGAAAAGCAGAGAAAGAGAGAAAAGTGATGATTAAACTAAAAGAAAACGGAGAAAGGAAGAGATAGGAGAGAAAATTATTTGGGAGACGCGTAGAAAATGGAGAGAGAGAACGGTGGAGAGAAAGGGGAAAGGGAAAAAGAAATTAAAAGAAGAGAGGAAGGGGAGGATAGAGAAAAAACGAAGGGGATCGTAAGCAAAATAAGTGAAAGAGGGAATAGAATAGTAAAGAATGGAATAAAGAGAGGAGAAAAGAGGAAAGGAGAAGAGAGGGGAGAAGGGGGAAGAAAATGGGATAGAAAACGAAGAGAAAAAAGGAGAATCAGAGAGAGAGAGAGAGAGAGAGAGAGAGAGAGAGGAGGGGGGATAACGGAGGTAGATAAATAAGGGAAGAGAGATGATTGATGATGTAGCGAGGGAGTGAGGATGCGGGAGGGAAATTTGGAGGAGGAAGATAAGAGAGGAGGAGGAGGAGGAGGAGGAGGAGGTGGAAGGGTTGGATAGATAATAAGAGTGGAGAGGAAATGTGAGAGTCAGAAAGGTGTGGAGAAGGTGGAGGAGGAGGTGGAGGAGGAGGAGAGGAAATAGGAGTTTGTATCTTAAGAAGGAGAGGAAAGGAAAGGAGTGGGAGAAAAAGGGTTGATGAAATAGAGGCAAGAGAAGATTGAAAGAAGAGTAAATGGTGAAAGGAGAAAAGAGGTAAGGAGAATTAGAGAGAAAGGAAATGGAAAGAAGAGAAAGGGAAGGGGGAGGAATGAAAGGAAGAGAAAGGGTAGCTGGAGGGAAAGTATGTGAAGATGATGAAAGGAGGAAATGGAAGGAAGATAAGGAAGGTGACATGAAATTAAGGAAAGAGAAACGAAGAGAAGGAAAAAATAGAAAGGAAAGAGAGGGAGGGAAAGAGAAGAGAAGGGGTGATGTAATGGAGGAAGGAGATGAAGAGAAAAAAAGAATGAAAGACGAAAGGAGAGAGGAGAAAGGAAAGATATGGAAGAGAATGAAGGGAAGGGAAGAAAGATGGAAGGAGAAAGTAAAGAAGAAAAATAACTATAGAGGAAGGAAATGGAACTGAAGGGAAAGGAAGGCAAGGGAAGGGAAGGGATTGAGACTTGGAAAAGGAAGACAGATGGGAGAAGAGAGAAAATAAAGAAGAAAAGGCAGCAAATGGAAGTGAAGGGAAATGAACGGGAAGAAAAGAAGTGATTAGACGAGGAAAAGGAAGTTGATAGAAGAGAAAAAAAGAATGGAAATGGAAGTGAAGTGAAGTGAAGTGAAGGGCAGGGGAAGTGAAGTGAAGTGAAGGGAAGGGAAGGGAAGTGAAATGAAGTGAAGTGAAGGGAAGGGAAGTGAAATGAAGTGAAGGGAAGTGAAGTGAAAGGACGTGAAGTGAAATTAAAGGAAGTGAAATGAAAGGAAGTGAAATGAAGTGAAGTGAAGGGAAGGGAAATGAAATGAAAGGAAGTGAAGTGAAGGGAAGGGAAATGAAGTGAAGTGAAGTGAAGTGAAGGGAAGGGAAGGGGAGGCGGGTTCCCTTCCTGCCGTAATCAAGGGTCTGTTCACATACGGCTGGCCCATAAGTTAGGGTCCTCGTGGTCTGTGATTACGTCTGAATTCTTTTTTTCCTTCCCGGTCTTCTTCCCCCGTTTTTTCCGCTAAGTAATTATTTTCCTCACCCTTCCCTGGTTCCTTTTCTTCGCTTGTCCTCTTTTCGCTTCCCTATTAATAATTTTCTTTATGTTCCCAATTTTTATTTTTGTTTTACCTTAATTTCTTTTTTTTTTTGTTGTTTTTTTTTTGTTTCCCAGTGACTGATTTCCTTATTTTTTGTTTTCTTCTTTTCTTCTTTTTACTGTTTTACTTGTTTTTGTGGTTCCCTATGATTGATATTTTCTCTGTTTTATATTCTAGCTTTTTCTTTATTTATTTATTTTACTTTTTTTTATCTTTTCCTGTGTTGTTTTTAGTACCTTCTCTTCCTTTTTTTTACTTTTCATTTCTTAATTTCTTTTTTTTAACTGTTTTTTTGTTTTTTTGTTTTTTTACTTTTTCCTTCACACTTTTATCTCATTATTCTCATTCATCCTTTTTGTTCACACTTTTGAATTTCATGTTTCTTCTCTTTCGCTTGTTTCACTTTAATGCTCCTCTTTCTCACGCGTCTGTTTCATTTATATATATTCTTTTTCATTTCAGTTTCACGATTTTCCTTCACACGTCTTTAAATTTTCATGCATTTCCCTTCACTCACTTCCATTTCATACCTTTGTTGGACACGTTTCAGTTTCTTGCTTATCCTCCACTAAATCCTGTGTCATGATTCCCTTTCACTCGTTACCGTTTCATACCTTTTTCCCACCTGTTTCCGTTTCTTCTTCCTCCGCTGACCACCTCCGTTTTTTCTTCTGCTTCACGCAACAACGCCACCGGACAGTAACTCAGATTCTCTCTCTTTCCCGTTTATTTCCACATTATCTTTCTTTCCCCTCCCCGCCTCACCCTCTCATTTTCCTCCCCTTCTTGAGTGACAGATGGAAGAGAGAGAGAGAGAGAGAGAGAGAGAGAGAGAGAGAGAGAGAGAGAGAGAGAGAGAGAGAGAGAGAGAGAGAGAGAGAGAGAGAGAGAGGAAAAAAAATAAAGTTAGCGCGTGACAATGATGGCGTGACCTTCTCATTCTCCTCCTCCTCCTCCACCTCCTCTTCCTCCATTTCGCCCCCCCACCCTGCCTTTCCTCCCCTTTTTCCTCCCCCTTTTCCTCCCTTCCTCAGGTGGGTTACATTAAGGGCACGAGATACCAGCAGAAGTAGCGGTGTCGAGTCTACTTTGTGTAAGAGTTTGGTGGTGGTTGAGGTGGTCGTGGTGGTGGTGGTGGTGGTTGGGGAGGGGGGGGGGAGGAAAGGGGGAGCAGGTGAGAGAGAGTAGATTACGTAAAGAGTCATTCCTACTCTCTCTCTCTCTCTCATAAGGGGGGCACTCATACCTTTCGGTTTTTTTATGTACTGTTGTTGTTATTGTTGTTGTTGTTGTTGTTTTCTCCACTTCCATTATCATGTTATCACTCATATTTTTATTACTTTTCTTTTCTCCAACTTTTTTTTTTACTGTTCTTTATAGTGCAACATTTCATTATCGTTAGGAACACCATTTATTACTACTACTACTACTATTATTACTACTACCACTACCAATACCCCCACAGCCACCAACCACAATTACCACCACTTTTTTTGTTTTATTCCAAGACTTTCGTTATATTTTAGGGTTCGGGTATCTTGGTTTACCGTGGACGGGTCTCAGCCTACTCTCTGCGGTTACCTGGCTAATGGACACACGGGGCCACAGGTAAACCATCCCGCTGTCATCCATTAGCAAGGAACATGATGGGTGATGTGATGATATTATGGTTGAGGAAAGTGATGGAAGGGGAGAGCGGGGAAGAAAAGGGGAGGGAGGAGACCTATAGCTTTTCCGTTGTGTTTTGTGTAATAAGAAAAAAACAAAGAGAGAGAAAAGAAAGGAAGAGTAGAGAGACTGAGAGGAAAGAAGAATAAGAAAGATAGAGAAGGGAAGAATGATTGACGAAAATAGAAGAAGTAAAAGGAAAGAGAAAAAGGGAGCAGAATAGAGAAATGGGATAAAAGGAGAAGAAAAGACAAATAAAAGATATCGATAAGAAAGGGAAGAGGCATAATAGATAAACGATAGGGAAAAAGAAATAAGAGAAATGAAAAAAAGGGAAATATAAAAATGTTAGAAGGAAGGAAATGAAAAGAAGATAAAGAAAAAAAATGAGAAGAAACAAAAAAAAATAATGAAAAGGAAGAAAAAATAAAGCAAAGAAGGGAAAAGAGATATAGAGAAAATATCGAATGCTTTCCTGCGCATGACCTGAAAATGCAAATAAAAAGACATTAATGTATAGAAACGTAGAATTTGTCAGTTGTTTTGCATGTATAGTAAGATCCAATCCTTTATAGATGTTGAACCAAAGAGGGAATGCGATAACTTTATGGAGGAAACGTAATCAAAAGAGGTAGAAACTTTTTTTTGTATCTGGTGAAAATGTATTAAAAGGAGAGAAAGTTACCAATAGACTCCAAGGCTTTCGTTTCATTACTTTCTCACGCATAACAGGATCAAACTCCATCCTTTTGAAAACCGGTACTGTTAGGGAATCAAATGGCTTTTATGCGAGCGGAGAGAAAAAAGGAAGAATTATGACAGGCCATTTACCGCCGCTAACAAGTCCTGCCATTCGACCAAGAAGGATTTAGGGCTGGACGCAAAAACGGTTCCATCTCGCCCCTTTCCCGCGGCACCTCTCACACGGGCGATAAAAAGCAGACTCTGGGCACACCACGTGGATCAGGAGAACAGCGTGCCTTCAGCTTTTACGAGGCACTTAAAATATTGCAAAGTTATATATACTCGACACCGACTCTTGGTAATGTGGCTTTTAAATCTGAGGAGAGAGAGACGGAGGAGGGGGTGGGTGAGAGAAGGGAAAATGAGGAGAGGAGAGGAATGAGAAATGTAAGAAAGGAGAGGAAAGAAAAAGATGGAAAGGGAAGGTAGATTGAGAGATAAATGGAGAGATAAAGGAGAGGAGAAAAGAGGAGATTGAAGAAGAGGAGAGAGAGATGAGAGGAATGAAAAGGAGGGAAAGGAAAGCAAGGGAATGAAATGAACTAAAAGGAAAGGTCTATAGATAGATAGATAGATAGATAGACAAATATTGATGGGTACATAGATATATATAGTTTAATAAATAGATAGAACAGTAGATAGATAGAAAGATAATGATAGAGATAGTTAGATAGCTAGATAGATAGAATAAAAGAGATAAACAGATAGAGATAGAAAGAGAGAGAAATAGAGAGATATTCCAATTGAGGTAAAAAGATAGAAAGAGGAAGAGAGAAAGAGATATTCCACTCACCACATAATCATCTTCCACCTCTCTAGCACCGGGCCACACCTGAAGATAACTACGCGTAACTTATTCTCATCTTAATCACGGACTCCGAGGGTCGTGATTATATGAATTAGCTCAATATTTATTTTAAGACGCGCTTTGTTCGGGGAAACCTTAAGATCGCGCTGTCTCTGAGAATCTTCCTCCAACTCGCTTAATGGAGGAAGACGAGGGAGGGGAAGGAGAGACAGGTGAGGGGAGGAAAGAGAGAAGGGGAGGAGGAGAGCAGGTGGAAGCAGTGATATGGAGAGACGAGAAAGAGAGAGAGAGGCAGGTGGTGGAGGTAAAGCAGAGAGAAAGAGAAAATGGAGGAGGAAGAAGAAGAAAAGAAGAAAATGCGTTCGTAGAGTAAAAGAAGAAAAGAAGACAGACAAAATAAAAAAAACTCGAAAAAGAGAGAATGGATGGCAAAAAAATGTAAAAAAAGGCGTAAATCAGAGAGAGAGAGAGAGAGAGAGAGAGAGAGAGAGAGAGAGAGAGAGAGAGAGAGAGAGAGTAAGTTAGGGTTCCTTCTCGTCCTTCAATAATCCAGCAAAGAGCCTTGAGAAACCCGTGGTACGCCTATGTACGCCCCGGAGGCCTGCCGCCCTTATCTTGCCCGCCCAGCACGAGGGGAGAGAGAGAGAGAGAGAGAGAGAGAGGGGGGGGAGGGGGGGGTAGTGTAAAGTGTAGGCAAGAACCTAACAAAGACATCATGTGTTATAAAAAGTCTTGTGTTGCCGAGTTTCTTTTTTTGCTGTTCCAACGCGTTCATTACACACACACACACACACACACACACACACACACACACACACACACACACACACACACACACACACGTGAAGTATATGCACATGTTTAATAACAATTAGGGGGAAACTTAAAAGTCTTGCTCTCTCACACAAGACAGAAACGCCGGCTAAAACACACACACACACACACACACACACACACACACACACACACACACACACGTTACGATGCACCAAGTAGTGTTTTTCATTTTTTTTTTCTTTACTGTCATATTGTTTGCCTTGAGAAGGAGGAAGAGGAGGAGGAGGAGGAGGAGGAGGAGGAGGAGGGAGGAGAGGAAGGATGATAAGCATACATGTATATTAAAAGAAATGCAATGTGTGTGTGTGTGTGTGTGTGTGTGTGTGTGTGTGTGTGTTGTCTCCGCGTTCAAACATGGCGTGTGTCAATGCAATAAATAATTTGAAATCCATTCACGGCATAGCAAATGGCGCTGCCCTTAGAGAGAGAGAGAGAGAGAGAGAGAGAGAGCGAGAGAGAGGGGGGGTGGGGGTGACATGCAGTGGACTCTTTTGTGCGTCTGCGCGAATGTACATGCTTTTGTGTGTGTGTGTGTGTGTGTGTGTGTGTGTGTGTCCTCGTCTGTTTATGTTTGTCTGTTCATTGTATGCTTTTCCCAGTCTGTCTTTCTGTCTTTCTGTCAGTCTTTTTCTGTCCCACCTTCTGTCAGTCTGTCGGTCACCATTAATAACAGTCAAGAATGGACCTCGCTGTGCATGTTAGCGGCAATTAGCGTGACGTGACCGATATACGCGACATGTACGTGTTTTCTTGGGTCATTCAAGGCCGCGGGTATCGAGCTTTGTACTGGAATTACCTGCAAGACTGTATTGACCTGCGTGCATAAATCCTTCTTTATAACTCAATCACGGGACGAGTAGCAAGAAGAGGAAGAGGAGAAGGAAGAGGAGGAAGGTGGAGGAAGACAAGAAAGACACTGTAGAAGGCAAAGGCAAGGATGACGGAAGGAAGAAGAGGAGGAAGAGGAAGGTGGAGGAGAAGAAGGAAGGAGTCAAGGGTAAGGAGGAGGAAGAAGAGGAGGAAGTAGAAGATGGAGTAAGAGAAGAAAGAGATTGAAGAACGCAAAGGCAAGGGTGAAGGGAAGGAAGAAGAGGAGGAAGAGGAAGGTGGAGGAGAAGAGGGAAGGAGTCACGGGTAAGGAGGAAGAGGAGGCAAAGGCAAGGGTGAGGAGTGAAAGTAAATACAAGTGAAAAAAAAAAAAGTAGAATGAAAAACAGGATGTAAACGTTGAACAAAGGTCGGGACATGAATAAGTTAGTGTGTGCTAGTTGACGAGTGAGAGGAAGAGCTTGGAGGAGGAGGAGGAGGAGGCGGCAGCTTAGAAGAAGGCACAGAGGGCGGAAGGAGGGTGTAGAAGAGGAAGCTAGGGAAGAGAGGCAAGGAAGAGTGGTCGAGAGGAGATGTAGTGCTCAACAAAAAAGAGGTTAGGGAAATATATATAAAGAAGTAATTAGAGATAATTGTTGAGAGCCATAGAAGCTGCGAGGGTGAGGGCGTGGGAGTGTGGAGAAGAGTGGAAGGAGAGGAGAAAGGAGGAAAGTACGAGGTTGTCAAGAGAGAGAGAGAGAGAGAGAGAGAGAGAGAGAGAGAGAGAGAGAGAGAGAGAGAGAGTAACTGATTGAAACGGTTACGGAGAGGAAAGCATCAACAGACTTCCTAATATTACCGAATAGGAAAAGGCGGAGAAAGGAGAGATAAAGAGAGAAAGATAAAGAAAACTAAGGAGAACAAAGGCTGCCAAGACAAAAGATTCGGAAGAGAAAAATCCTAAAGAGCAGGAGTGGATAAGAAAAGAATTTAGAAAGAGAATAACCAAGGTAGGAAGGGAAGGGGAGGAGGGCGAGGCGGGAAGAACCGAAGTTTACTTTTGCCTTGCCGCCCAAACTCGCGCCAGTAGTTGCCAGGACGTTGGTAGAGGTACACGCGCGCCGCTTTGCCGCTCAGCCTGACCAACTCTCCCTCGACCACGACGTCCCCGCCAGGTGTGTTCTCGTGTGCGCGCGCCCAGGTGTTACTCAGTACAGGTGTGGTGGCGCCCTGGGAATACACTAACCTGTCCACGGGAAAAGTTGCGTGAGATACGTGAAAAGAAAAAAAAAAAGTCAAAAGTTTGCGCCATTGAAAACGTGGAATGTGCTCACCTTTGGTCCTCACGTCGGGCATGTGGAGGCCCGCCCTGGAAGAGGACCTGGAGTGCCGTGCGTGTGTCCCTCACCTGCAGGAAGTGTGAGAGAGATAGAGAGATCGAGATAGCGATAAAGAGTGAGTGTGCGGATCAGCGGCCGCGTTACGTGACGGGCACCGGAGCGGCTCCTGAAAAAGTTTCCCTTATGTGGATGACGAAGGTAGTGGAGTCGAGCGTGTGACGTCATACACTATACCCGGTGCAGGTGTGACAGAGGAAGCGGTCAGGGCCGAGGCTCACCCACCAAGGGCTTGGCGCTGAGCTTTGCCGCGCTGCCGACGCTACCCTCACGCTCGCCTTCTCGCGGCGTTGGTGTGTGCTTGGCTTGCCCCTCCGTCAGCCGGACACTCGCTGCCCTACATGGCCTCGTAGATGGGTTGCTGCCGAGGCCCCTCACAGCACCGTGCCCTCCAGTAGCCGCCGCCGCCGCCGCACATCGCCGGCCACGAGCAGCGCGTCCCTGCGTCAGCGCTGCCGGCAGACTGGGACGCGCCACACTGGGTTATATGAAGCAAATTGATCCGTCTCTTTACAATTCGGGTGCCGGACTTTAGGCGTGTCCGGTATGGTGGTGTGCCCGTGGTAATCGCCGTCATCACAATGGTCTACATGGCTGTGCGGGCGGTCGTGGGCGTGTGGGCGTGGCTGGTCCTGATGGGTATTCTGCCCCAGAGCCAGGTGACGGGATCCATGTCTCACTCAAACTACATCTACGCGCGGGACAATGTCTCCTCCTGGACACAACCACCCATCTACGCCGCCTCCTCCTGCCCCGCCCGCTGCACCTGCGTCGGCACCACCGTCGACTGTGCCAGAAGAGGCCTCGTCAGGCTCACCAGGGGCGTCCCCAACGAGACTATGCGCCTGTGAGTACCCACCTTCAGTACCTTTATCCGTATACCTTTACCTGTGCCTGCGTGCCTCCGCCCCCCCCCCTCAGCAGCACACACCGACGCCTGCCTCGAGTGTGTCCGTGTGTGCTTATTCAGGCATGTTCGGGTTTGCATGTTCAGCGTCACTTTCCTGCGCGTGTTTATTTACCTTTTTACTTTCTTCCGTCGTCCTCGCTGGCCGTGCGTGGCGTGAGCACTCTGCCTCACGGGTCTGCATCATTTATGTGTCACCGGCACGTCGGCAGGGAGGAAAAAAAGCGTTAATGTTATCATTGCCTCCGTGAACGTGTCATCATATTCAAGAGGTTTACTTTTTCTTCGTTAGCACATCACTTGACACTTGTACGTCACGGGAGACAAAAGAACAAAGCTTATATACTTTTATCAACATATTTACGAATCCTATAATTTCTTAATCTTTTAATTCCTTTATCCATACGTGTGACATCTCATTATGCGTAGGTAATTTAATTCTCCTTGTCATCGTCCTTATAGTAACAGCTTTCTCTATGTCTCCCTTCGTACCTCCCTCTCTCCTTCCTTCCCGCCCTCTTTCCCTCATCTCGTGTTTCATAATTTCGTTGTCTAATAATTCCTTATTTTCCCAATATTTGACGCCTCGCATTATGCCTTACTCATTTTCCTTGTCATTCTCCCTATAGTAACAGCCTTCTCTCCATCTTCCCTGCTTATCTCCCTCCATCCTTCCCGCCCTCTTTCCCTCATCTCGTGTTTCATAATTTCGTAATCTAATAATTCCTTTTTTTCCAAATATTTGACGCCTCGCATTATGCCTTACTCATTCTCCTTGTCATTCTCCCAATAGTAACAGTCTTCCATTTTCCCTTTTTCCTCCCTCCCTCCTTCCCGCCCTCTTTCCCTCATCTCGTGTTTCGTAATTTCGTAATCTAATAATTCCTTTTTCCAAACATTTGACGCCGAGTATTGTACCTGACTCGTTTCATTCTCCTTGTCATTCTCCTTAAAGTAGAAGTCTTCTCTCCGTCTTCCCTTCTCACCTTTCTCTCTCCCTCCCTCCCTCTTTCCCTCATCTCGTGTTCCATAATTTCATAATCTCATAATTCCTTTTTCCAAACATTTGACGCCAAGTATTGTATCTGACTTGTTTCATTCTCCTTGTCATTCTCCTTAAAGTAGAAGTCTCCTCTCCGTCTTCCCTTCTCACTTTTCTCTCTCCCTCCCTCCGTGTTCCATAATTTCATAATCTCATAATTCCTTTTTCCAAACATTTGACGCCGCGTATTGTATCTGACTTGTTTCATTCTCCTTGTCATTCTCCTTAAAGTAACAATGTTCTCTTCGTCTTCCCTTCTCACCTTTCTCTCTCCCTCCCTCCCTCTTTCCCTCATCTCGTGTTCCATAATTTCATAATCTCATAATTCCTTTTTCCAAACATTTGACGCCGCGTATTGTGTCTCCCTCCTTTCATCCTCCTCCTCGTCCTTCGCCTTCCTATAGCAGCAGCAGCAACCTCCATCCTTCCTTCCTCCCTCCTGTCACCTTTCCTCCTTCCCTCTCCCGTGTTTACCTTCCCGGCGGCTTCACCTGTACCTCACTAATTAATTTTGGTCCCAACGCCTTTCCTTGAAGCTGGAATTATGGGAAAAAGTTCATAAATATTGTAAGGAGGATAAAGGCGCCGGCTGAACTGAGATCCGCCGCCGCGACCTTACGGGAGCATAATTCGCTTTTAAAGATTATAGTGTAAGAATGATTGCCGAAAAAGATTATAAGGAGGAAAATTATAAGAGGACAACAATAGGCCCCTGCCAGGTATTGATACTGAGAAGATTATGAGGAAGAAAATTATTAGAGAATAACGATAGAGCCTTGCCAAATATTAAAAACGATGTATGTATAAAAAAATAAGCAATACTGAAAAGATTATAAGGAAGAAAATGATAAGGGCACGACAATAGACCCTGCCAGGTATTGATAGTGAAAAGATTATGAGGAAGAAAATTATTAGAGAAACAATAGAGCCTTGCCAAATATTAAAAATGACGTATGTATAAAAAATAAGCAATACTGAAAAGATTATAAGGAAGAAAATTATAAGAGAACAACGATAGACCCTGCCAGATATTGATACTGAAAAACTTATGAGGAAGAAAATTATTTGAGAACCACAATAGATCCCAAATATTGATAGCAAAATTGACTCAGAGGTGTGAAAGAAAGACTACTGAAAGGATATGAAAGGAAATAATAAAAGACCAACAGACCCCTGCCAAATATCAACAGTAAAAGTGATGTATAAAAAAGCTAATGAAAGAAAGATTACTCAAAAGATTAAAAGGAGGAAAAATGATAATAAAACAAAAGACCACTGAAAGGATATTGATATTGGAAGAGAAGACCAATAGACCCCTGCCAAATATCAACAGTAAAAGTGATGTATAAAAAAGCTAATGAAAGAAAGATTACTCAAAAGATTAAAAGGAGGAAAAATGATAATAAAACAAAAGACCACTGGCAGATATTGATAGTGGAAGAGAAGAACAATATACCCCTGCCAAATATCAACAGTAAAAGTGATGTATAAAAAAGCTAATGAAAGAAAGATTACTCAAAAGATTAAAAGGAGGAAAAATGATAATAAAACAAGAGACCACAGGCAGACATTGATAGTGAAAGTGATGTAGAGTTTTCAAAGGGATTATATATCATGCAACGAGTTCGATAAAGGAAGAAGAATTAGACGATGCAGTTTAGGATTATCAAACTGTTAAACCAAATCGAGCGCTGACCAAAGAGAGCTGGAAAAATATATATGCACAACGATATGAACACACACACACACACACACACACACACACACACACACACACACACACACACACACACACACACACACACACACACACACATACCAAACACAGAAAACAGTCATGCATCTCGGTAAAATATAAATCACTAGGTAAATTTACGTAAAGAATATACACCAGAACAAGCTAAAGAAGAGAAGGAGGAGGAGGAGGAGGGGGAGAAGAGGAGGAGGAGGAGGAGTGTCTTGGCTGGAGGTAAGTGGGGAAATATTTCAGGAACCTTACTTAGCGGGTTTTACAGGTGAGTTTAGCGAAGGAGCAGCGATTTGAGGAGCGAGGCGGCGGTGTTTTATGGCGCGAAATTGCTTATCAGGAGGGAAAGGCCGGAGTGGTGCCCGCGCCTTATTAGGGACCATAGCGGGCAAGGTCATAAGGCCACGCGCTGAGGGTTTCTAATGATGTAATATATTTTTTTTTCCGAACTAAGGAGTGTTGTATTTATGCGTCTTTTTGGAGAGAAGGAGGAGGAGGTGGTGGTGGTTGCTGGGTATGCGTCTTTTTGGAGGTATATGTGGAAGGAGGAAGAGGAGGAGGAGGAGGAGAAGGTTGCTGGGTATGTTTCGTTTTGGGGCGTGAGTGGAAGGAGGAAGAAGAGGAGGAGGAGGAGGAGAAGAAGAAGATTGCTGGCTATGCGTCTTTTTGGAGGTGTATCTCGGTGGAAGGAGGAGGAGGAGGAGGAAGAGTGGAGAGCTGATATATAAAGGTGGAAGAGGAAGGAAGGATGGATAGCTCGGTACATCACTTTTCATTTTATTTTATTTATTTATTTTTTTATTTATTTTTTTTGCATACGGTTCGTGCACAGATGCGTTATATACTACAAAAAGAGTGTGTGTGTGTTTCGTAAAATGAAATATTCGCTCGTTTAACGCTTGCGTACAATAAAGTAGAGCGTTATTACTGAACATAAAGGGATTGAAATTAAGACCGTAAAATTTACTCTCTCTCTCTCTCTCTCTCTCTCTCTCTCACGTAGTCATATCGGTATGCTTTTTTCTCATTTTCACTGTCTATATTTCTTTTTTTATATATTTTCATTCAATTTCCTACTTAAACATGTATTCCTGCAATGATTAGCGCAAAGATACCGACTATATACATTTCCCAAACGTTTTGATAATCTCACTTTTTCCCTAATTAACTTTTATATGTTCAGGCAATTAAATCAGTATTACCACACGTATTACTATCTGGTCACGTGTAGGCCCTCCGTTGGTCAATGCAGAGGTGGCAATCATATTTATTTTGCCCCGCGTAATCTGTTCTCTACACTCCCGGACTGGCTAATGTTTCAGCTTAAAGCGATGTGTTCTTGCAGCCGGGGACACTGTTGTAGGGTATGGTTTCGCGCTGCTGCAGATTATTGGTTTCCCAGTCAGTCACTCAATCAGTTAGTCGGGTCAGTCAACCACTCAGACAGTCAGTAAGTCCTTTAATCAGTCAGGATTCATTATAATTATGTTAAGGTCTCATTTTGCAAGTTATCGTTTTTCAGTCAGTCAGCCAGTCAGTCAGTCCTTCAGCCACCCAGTTAG
This sequence comes from Eriocheir sinensis, assembly GCF_024679095.1. NCBI lineage: Eukaryota > Metazoa > Arthropoda > Malacostraca > Decapoda > Varunidae > Eriocheir > Eriocheir sinensis. Next base: position 1,956,176 of record NC_066556.1, on the reverse strand, counting down.
TCAGTCAGAGAGCACGTACTTTATCAGTCAGTTAGTCAGTCAGGTTAGGCATCACACTCCTGCAAGTTTTCGGTTTCCCTGTCAGTCAGTCAGTTAGTAAGGTGGTTTTCAGTCTGTCAGTCAGGATTTAATGTAGGTAGGGTAAGTTTTATGGTTCTTTAGACTCTACCTTCGCCAGTCAGCAAGTCAGTCAGCCAGTCCGTCAGTCAGTGCTCAACGTGGTAGGCTTCCCTTCACACTACCGCTGTACACTCCAGTCAGTCAGTCAGTCAGTCAGTCAGTCAGTCAGTACACAACGTGGTAGGCTTCCCTTCACACTACCGCTACACTCCAGTTAGTCAGTCAGTTAGTCAGTCAGTCGGCCAGTCAGAGCAAAGTCGATTCCCAGCCAGCCAGTCAGTAGTGTATATCGAGTTAGCGCACAGTTCAACAGTCAGCCATCGACCCGTTAAGTCTCCAGAGGTCATAGAGTTGGGGAGTACGTTCGCCAATTCCTCTACGCACACTCCCATCTAGTACGCACCTGAGGAAGAAAAA
>NC_066556.1:1943139-1950639 GCF_024679095.1 Eriocheir sinensis | reverse complement strand
TGGAAGGGAAGGGAAGGGAAGCAGGGAAGAGAAGGAGAGGAAGGGGTGGAAGGGAAGAGAAGAAGAGGAACGAAAGGAAAGGAAAGGAGGGGAAGAAGGGAAGGGAAGGGAAGGGAAGGGAAGCAGGGAAGAGAAGGAGAGGAAGGGTTGGAAGGAAAGAGAAGAAGAGGACGAAAGGAAAGGAATGGAGGGGAAGAAGGGAAGGGAAGGAAGGGAAGGGAAGGGAAGGGAAGCAGGAAAGAGAAGGAGAGGAAGGAGTGTAAGGGAAGAGGAACGAAAGGAAAGGATGGGAAGGGAAGAAGGAAGGGAAGGAAAGCTGAAAAAATAATAATTACGAAAAAGAATAGTTAAAAGAAGAAAAATAAAAGAAAAATAAATCCTCTTCAGTCTTGGGCGAGAAAGATAGACAAAAGATGAACTCATAAAAAAGAAAACTTAACAGTGAATAGCAAAGGGAAAGATGAAGATAGGAGGGAAGGTGAGAAGGGAAGGTTACGTAAGAGGAGGGAAGAAAGGGACAGAGGAATGAATGGGGCGGAAAGGGAGTACGATAGATAAAGCGAAAGAAATATAGACAAAAGGTAAAAACGTTATAGACAGAAAGGGCAAAGGTGGAGTAACGGGAGAGATGAGAGGGAGGGTGGGAGGGAAGGAGGAAAAGGAAGGGAGAGATAAGGGAGTGGGGAGGACTGCGATAGGAAGTAACAAGAGGAGTCTACATGCTACCACGCCCTCTTATACGCCCCTTCATCTCCCCCCTCCACCTCCCTTCATCTCCCCTATAGTGACGGGGTGTTCGGGGTAAAGGGAGAAGGTCGCCATCACCCCATCACCGCCACACTATCGCTGGGTGTAGATGGGCGGCCCTTCCCATCTTCTATCTCTTAAACTGCGGAGGTTATCGTAAAACTTGAGAGAGAGAGAGAGAGAGAGAGAGAGAGAGAGAGAGAGAGAGAGAGAGAGAGAGAGAGAGGAGGGGAGAAGGAATTGAGGGAAAGCTAAAGAGAGGTAAATGGAGGGGAGATGGAAGGGAGGAAGAGAGAGAGAGAGAGAGAGAGAGAGAGAGAGAGAGAGAGAGGGGGGAGGAGACGGAAGGGGTATAAAAGACAAAAAGGAAGAGAAAAACTTGGGTCGCGTCAAGACGAATAAAATTAATTAAAAGTTTTGCAGCTTCTCGTGCGGCGAATGGATGCAGTCTGTTGTTGAGGCGCGGTTTAAAAGGTTAAGCTTAATCAAGGCGAGGCAAGATCAGGGCGAGGATAAAAAATTTGCCCGCACGGGAAGGAAAATGGAAGCAGACAGGAACAGAACTCGTATGTGGGGAGGGAGGGAGGGGTCGGAGAAGGTTCATATTTTTCAACCCCCCAGTACGACCATTTTCTAAGGCCAAAGGGAAGACTCATCGGTTTTTATGAGTGTTTTTTTTACCGTTCAAAGCGCAGAAGTCGTGTAAAACTATCACCAGGATCACAAAACAGTCCTTGAAAACCCCGGCACCTTCTACGAGAGGTTTTTCAATCAGGCAAACTGCGATGCCGACATGTAAGAAAATTGTGGCTTAAATCAATCTCTCTCTCTTTTTCTTCCCTTCCACCACCACCAAGATCATCACTATCACCACCACCATCACTATCATCGTCATTATCATCACCTGCTTCTAATCTCTCTATATCTTTCTGCTCGATTCACCCCAATTTTCTGTCCATTAACCTGATACCACATCCACCACCACCACCACCACCACGGGGCCAAGATAATGCATACTAGATTGTGTGTGTGTGTGTGTGTGTGTGTTTGTCTTTTGCGTTTTTTTTTTTTTTTTAATGTTATTCTTTTTCGTTCCTCTAGTTCTTGTTTTTTTCCTTGTTCCGTTTCTACTTCATCATCATCATCATCATTTTCATTTTCTTCTCTTTCTTTTTCTTCTTCTTCTTCTTCTTCTTCTTCTTCTTATACTTTTTATAATCATCATCATCATTATCATCATCACCATTATTATTTTGCGGCGGCGGCGGATCACACACGCCCAAGATGGTGGTGGCGGTGGCGGTACAGGTGTGTTGGCCCCTAATGGCTCAGGTACGCCGGGCCTCGTAAATTTGGCGAGTTCGTGGTTCCTCGTCAGGTGAGTCACAGGTGAGGTGTGTGTGTGTGTGTGTGTGTGTGTGTGTGTGTGTGTGTAATGCATGAGGTTTGTGAATCATGTGAGACACTTTATAATCACGTAATGAAAGGTGGCGAGGCGATAATGATTAGTGCGCCCTGCCGTGTGTATATACCTGGCCTGCGTGACAAGGTGAGGGGGGGAGAGGGGGGCAGGTGGAATGAGGAGTTAGGGAGGAGAGGAGAAAGGGGGGGAGAAGAGGTGAGGGTGACCACGTTAAAGGGGAGGAATGGAGGAAAGAGGAGAACGGGACAAGAATGGAGGGAAAGGAGGAAAGGAGAAAGAGGGACAGAAGAGGGGGAGGAAAGGGTAAACAGAGGGAAAGGGGAGAGATGGACAGTAGAGGTGAGGGAAGGGTGACCAGGGCGAAGGGAAGGAAAGGGAAGAAAGGGACAGTAGAGGGGAGGGAAGGGCGGGAAAGGGGAGAGAGAGGAACAGTAGAGGGGAGACATACTGGAGGGAGTGACAAAAGAGGGGAAAGGTTAGTTATACACGAAGAGAAAAGAGAGGGAGAGGGAGAAGAAGGGAGAGGGAGAGGGAGGTTAATGTGGCGGGGAAGGGAGACACGAATAGCCAAAAGAAGCGAAGGAAATGCTAGATTGAAAGGGAGAAAAGGGAGAAAGAGAAGGGAGAGGAGGTAAAATAAAAGGGGGAAAAGGGAGAAGGAGAAGGGAGAGGAGGTAAAATGAAAGGGGGAAAAGGGAGAAGGAGAAGGGAGAGGAGGTAAAATGAAAGGGAGAGTCACATGCTCGGAAACTGACACGTTCTATATCACCACCTTCTCCTCCTCCTCCTCCTCCTCCTCCTCCTCCTCCTCCTCCTCCTCCTCCTCCAGGTAACAAAAAAAGAAAAGGAAGAAAGGGAGGGAAAGAGAAAGAGAAAGACATAAAATAAGAGTATCGAGGGTGAGGGAACGAAGATGGAGAACACGAGGAGAAGAGAAGAACAAAGAACAAAAAAAGTGAGGAAGCGAGAGAAAGAAAAGTGTGAAGAGGAATGGAGAGAAAGTAAACAATTGTCCAAGAGAGAGAGAGAGAGAGAGAGAGAGAGAGAGAGAGAGAGAGAGAGAGAGAGAGAGAGAGAGAGAGAGAGAGAGAGAGAGAGGGGGGGAGAGTGAGAGACAGTGAAGTTGATGTGAAAGGAGGATGTGGAAGGTGAAATAGTTCAGAATATAAATGGAATGAGAAGAAGAAGAAGTAGAAGAAGAAGAAAAAGAAGAAGTTAATTAAGGAAGGCAGAAAGAAGAGACTCGGAAAAAGCGGAGACGTGACGAAGGTAAAGATTTAAAATGGGAGAATCAGAAAAATGGAGAATATAATAAGAATGTTTTTTTATGGATGAGAAATAATGGAGAAAGAAGGTTAGGAAAGAGAGAAGACTGTGAAGAGTTTGGCTGATTAAAAAAAAAGGAAATTCATAAAAAAGGAGAAAAACAGGGAAATTTTAATAGGAATGTTTTTTTTTATATACCTGAGGGAAAAAAGATGAACAATGGAGAAAGAAGATTAGGAAAGAGAGAAGACTGTGAAGAGTTTGGCTTATTAGAAAAAAAAAGGAAATTCATAAAAAGGAGAAAAACAGGGAAATTTTAATAGGAATGTTTTTTTTTTATATACCTGAGGGAAAAAAGATGAATAATGGAGAAAGAAGATTAGGAAAAAGAGAAGACTATAAAGAGTTTGGCTTAATAAAAAAAAAAGGAAATTCATAAAAGGGAGAAAAACAGAAATTTAAATAGGAATGTTTATTTTTTATATACCTGAGGAAAAAAAGACGAATAATGGCGAAAGAAGATTAGGAAAAAGAGAAGACTGTGAAGAGTTTGGCTTATTAGAAAAAAAAGGAAATTCATAAAAAGGAGAAAAACAGAAATTTTAATAGGAATGTTTTTTTTTATACCTGAGGAAAAAAAAAAGATGAATAATGGAGTAAGAAGATTAGGAAATACCTGAGGAAAAAAAGATGAATAATGGAAAGAAGATTAGATGAATGAAGAAAAAGATGAGTAATGGAGTAAGGATATTAGGTAAAGAGAGGAGACTATGAAGAGTTTGGCTTAATAAAAAAAAGGAGTTCATAAAAGGGAGAAGGAAATGGAGAATATAATTAGAATGTTTTTATGAATGAAGAAAAAGATGAGTAATGGAGTAAGGATATTAGGTAAAGAGAGAAGGCTATTAGGAGTTTGGCTCATTATAAAAAAAAGGAAATTGAAAGAAGGAAAAAAAAATGGAAAATATAATAGGAATAAGAATAAGTAATGAAGTTAGAAAAGAAGAAAAAGTTGAGATTGAATAATAGAATTTGGCTCATAAAAAAGAAATTAATGAAAGAGAGAAAAATAACCGCTGATCTCTTTTCTTATTAAGGGGAGATAATGAGTTTATTCCATCGCTAATAATATCTGATGGAAATATGCAAATAATGTTATCATCTCTACACAAAAGGAGCAGTAAGTAGCGGCCTTTTTTTTTTTCATTATTGTTTTCTTTGTTTTTTTACGCCTTTGCACTGTCTCCTCTGCTGTAAAAAAAACCCCACAAAAAATACACCTGCTTTCACACACCTTACCTGGTCGTCCCTCACCTGTAATTATCACCACACTCCAGGTAGTACTAAATATGATCTCTTTTTCTCTTCGTTTTCATCCGTTCTCTTTTTTTTTATTTATAGTAAACAAGTGCATCCTCATCTTTCCACATCTCCACCCAGCTCCACTCAGTCAGTCCACATGCAGGCAGTCATACTACCCCCCCTCCCTCCCTCCCCCCCCCCCCACACACACACACACCACATATGCACACACTCCCCTCATCCACACACGCCTCACACTCTTAATTGAAACCAAATCAGGCTACTTAATCAGTCTTCAGGGCACATATAATATACGTGTGTCCTTGGCTATCCAGTGACGAGTGCTTGAGTGTTTAGTGCGAGGAAAATTTGTGTATATATAGTTTTATCTGAGTACGGTTTTTCATCTAATCGTTTGCGTCGTTTGTTCTTTCTATCTCATTTAATGTTTTACGATAGGAAGATAGCTGATAATATACTTTTTTTTTTTCGCTCCCTCATCTGTTTTATCTATTGGTCTTGGGCTGTCACATTTAGCTCGTTTTCAGTCATTTAAATAGATAGTAATTTATTTATGTGGAAAACGAAAGGCCCCAAGAATCATAACCACAAACAAGTACATAAAATAGAAGAAGAAGAAGAAGAAGAAGAACAATAACAATAACAATAACAACGACAACAACAAAAGAAGCACAACCAACTACCCTGAAACTCAAACGACGAGACGAAGAACCTAGACCCCGTTGCAAAGGCGTTAGTTACCCCTCAGACATCATCATCATCATCATCAGGGCTACGTGGACGCGGCCTCTCTCCTCTGACGGCTCCCTATCAAGCTAATGGCACACTTTGACCAGTCTCGCGCCCTGGAACTTGAGGCGCGCGGATAATTTCAAGTTGGCGCCTCCTTGTTTGAGTATTGGTAACTTGTAGGTGTTGCTGCGATTTGACTGGTGTGTTGCGTGCCGTGTGTTGGCGAGGATGTGATAGGGGGCTGGAGGAGAGAGAGGAGGGGTAGAGAGAGAATGGAAGAGAAGGAGGAGGAGGAGGTCAAGGATGAAATGAGGAGATGGGAAAGAGGGAGAAGAGGACATGTATAGAAAGATAAGGAAAAAGGTGTATTGATATTTGTTAAGTGATATCAGGGAAAAGGATCAAAGGGAAGAAGAGGAACAAAATGTAGGAAAAGGAGGAGGAGGAAATGGTACAGAAGGGAATAATGGAAGAAAAAATACGTATATAAAATAGACGAATAAGATAATAATTGAAGCTTGTAAAGGGGAATGAAGGAATAGGATAAGAAAAAAGAAGAAGGGAAGAAGAAGTAGGGTCAGGAGCAGGTAGTAAGAGGAACCGAAGGAGGAGGAGGAGGAGGAGGAGGAGGAGAATTATTACTGCCCTTTAACCTTCAGAAGAAAATAAATAGGGACGGGGAAAAAAGGAGGATATGGGACATCGATACTCCGCGTCCTCCTCTCATTTTTCCTCCCTCTCCTCCTCCTCCTTCTCTCCCTTCCTCTTCTCCTACTCCGGAAGCACCAAGGAAGACCCAAGGAAGCATGCGAGGAAAGGAGAAGAGGAGGAGGAGGAAGAAGAGGAGTCACAGGGAGGACCTTCTATGCCCCAGTGGTTTTAATATCAAGGCTTGCCGGGTTTAATTTAAGACGGTTTGTGATTTACGAATTAATTTTCATCCAATTTAGAAGTCAGTCGGAGGTGGACTTCTCTTCGAGGCGCGTGGATTAAGGAGAGAGTGTGTAGGGTTAATATCTACCTGGGGACGGCGCTAATTGGACGTCCACCTGGCATAATCACCTGTTTCTACCTGTGTGTGTGTGTGTGTGTGTGTATATGTGTGTGTGTGTGTGTGTGTGTATATATATGTGTGTGTGTATATGTGTGTGTGTGTGAGAGAGAGAGAGAGAGAGAGAGAGAGAGAGAGAGAGAGAGAGAGAGAGAGAGAGAGAGAGAGAGAGAGTTTTTCATGATTCAGGTTATTGCAGTGATTTATGCGTTCGTTTGTTGGTTTCGAGCTCAGTTGGTCACGGGGAAGGAGTTGCGGCCATAAATATCACGATTATTGCCTCCCCTTCCCTTGCCTTCCCCTCCCTTCCCCTCCCTTCCCTTCCCCTCCCTTCCCTTCCCTTCCCTTCCCTCCCTTCCCTTCCCTTCCCCTCCCTTCCCCTTCCATCCCTTCCCTTCTCTGCCTTCTCTTTCCCTTCCCCTCCCTTCTCTTCTTTTCACTTCTCTTCCCTTTCCATCCCTTCCCTTTGCTTCCCTTCTCTGCCTTCTCTTTCCCTTCCCTTCCCTTCCCTTCCCTCCCCTTCCCATTTCTTCGTCTTCGCTTCTCTCCCTTCCCTTCCGTTCCTATCCCATCCATTACCTTCGCTTCTCCTCCCCTTCCCTCCCCTCCCCTCCCCTCCCCTCCCTTCTTTTCCCTTCCCTTCCTTTCTGCTCTTCTCTTTCCCTTTCTCTTTTAGTATTTTTGCTCCTTTGTTTTTTCTCCTTTTTCTTTGTTTTTCTCCTTTTCTCTCGCGTGCATTTTATACGTTTTTCATTTATTTTTGACTTCCTCTCTTTGCGTCTTCCTCCTCCTCCTCTTCCTCGTTCTTCTTTTTCCGTCGTTGTCCGTAATTACTGTCATTGTTTTTGCTTCATTATCTTTTTCCCGTCCCCACTCTGCATTGTTGACTCCATTCCCTTCCCTTCATCATCTACGCTTCTTACGTCAGTTATATTTTTGCCTCTTCCTCTTCCTTCCT